>NW_010364747.1:474836-540499 GCF_000414095.1 Morus notabilis | reverse complement strand
TTCGTTCACCAATTCAAGTTTTGATTCACAAAATTAAATAATCGAATAAATTAAATCTTTATGTTGGCTCAGAAAATATTATTATTACGAGTTATCTAAAATCGACAATATATCAATCTGACAATATTGCAGTAAAAGACAATTTACAAAATAATTTGAATAACAAAACATTGCATGACAGAATTACATAAGAAAAGCGTGACTGAACTTATATAAAAATTGGCACACAATATTTTGAAAAGTAATAGAAAAATAGATGAGATTTAATTCATTCAGATGTTAAACTTTACAGCACAAGGAATCAAAATCCCGAATTGGGTCACTCAACAGAAGTTCATCTCTAACCTCACCAAGAAAACTCTAGCCTATCTTGCAAAACATTCTCACAAGTTCTAGAGAGAAAATATCAGACTGACAGCAAGACGACAGAAAACTGAATATTAAAAGTCCTAAAAACCTTAGGCTAACCCCTTTATTTATAGTGTTCAGAGGTTGCCTGTCAAATAAGGAAATAAATAGTAAAACTAGAAAATTACAAAAGAAAAGGAAACAAAATAAAATTACACAAAAATTAGGAGAAATCATATATTTGATTTGGGAAGAAATCTGGTAATTTGTTCTGATTTTTGGGGAAGGAATTCGGATTCAGCACAGGAAGGACATGTGTCGACGCTTGATTGGCAGTGAGGAGAAAACGCGCCACGTGTCGCGCTTGGAGTGGTGGAGTGTGCTGGCGCGGAGTCAGAGTGGAGGACAGCTGGGACCCGCATTGGACAAGTGTCACGTGCGGAGTGAGCGGCAGGTCTGGCGTGAGTAGATGCGGGGCCCATGCGAGGAAAGCCTTGGAACGCGCTGGAGAACGCGCGTGCATGGGACGCGCTCCCTGAGGTGCCGTGTGCTGTTGACGCGCGAGGCGCGCGATGGCGGGAGAAACGGGCGCGGATTTCTGTGCTGATTGTGCAGTGGCTTGGCTCGGTGGCTTTGACTCGGTTTAGCTGAACGGCTTGGCTCATGGTTGTTAAAAATATGGCTTTCATGGCTTATTTTAGTGTAGCTTTTTACACTGCTTTTTATCTGTAAATAATCAAGCAACAACTAAACAAATTCCAATGAAAAATATTTTGAATAAAAATAATGAAATTGTTTAATTAAAGCTTAAATATTTTAATATTATATAATCAAAAGTACTATTTAAGGTGCATTTTCATGCACTAATAAGGAGATTAATGGGAATATGAGTAGTTATGGGTGAGGCGGAATTATTGGGAGTGTGGATATTTGTTGGGATTTTTTTCAATTGAAGAATCGATAACGGTAAACTCGGATATTTGGGGTGACGAATCTGTGGAGAGAAAAGTGGTGTTATCACCATATGTCCAATCTTTGAAGGTGGTAGTATTTGGACGAGAAAGTTTGGGAGATTAATGTTAAAAAGGAAAGATGGTCTCAATAAAATTTACATGACGCGAGATAAAAACTTTTTTTGAGACTAGATCATAACACTGATAGGCACTTTGTGTGGATGAATAACCAACAAAGATACACGGCTTAGAACGAGGATCAAGTTTGTGAGACCCATAGGGCCGAATTCATGGGTAACAGAGACAACTAAAGACTCTTAATTTAGAATAATTTGATGGATGATGAAATAATTTTTCAAAGGAAGATTGCATGCAGAAATCAACTTTTGGCATGCGATTAATAAGATACACCACTGTAGAAAAAGCATGTGGCCAAAAGGTAAGGGGTACGTGTGCGTGATGCAGTAACGTGAGTCCAGTTTGGACAATGTGGCAGTGACGACATTCAGAAATGCCATTGTGCTCGGGAGTGTGTGGAGGAGTGGTAAGATGAGAAATACCATTGGTGGCTAGAAAAGAATTAACAAGACGTATTCACCTCCATTATCCGTGTAAAGTGTGACAATAGAACATTTGAAATATTTTTCCACTAAAGCTTTAAAACGGATAAAAATATCATGAACGTCAGATTTGTGTTTGAGATGATAGAACCAAATATAACGTGTAAAATGGTCTACAAAAATTACATAATATTTGTAGCCATCATAAGCAACAACAGCAGAGGTCTATGCATCAGAATATAATAATTCAAGGGGGTGAGAACTTGAAAGTGTTGAAAGTGAAAAGGGTAATTTATGTGTTTTATTGCAATGACAAGAGTTACAAGTAAAATTGGACATAACCAAAGATGACATGGGTAAATTTTGGTTGGAAATTAAATGGCGCAGAACATGGGAGGACGGATGACCAAGACGACGATGCCATTGGTCAATTGGAACTTTTATGGAAGAAAAAGTAATGACAGGCTTTAACTTTGGTAATGGTCGCGGTCACTCGTAAATGCCATCTTTAGTCGCTCTTTGCAGCAGAAGTGCCCCCGTGTGAAGATCCTTCACATAAAAGGAAGACGATAAGAATTCAACAGAAACATTGTTATTGGACCAAAATTGGGAAACAAAAATAAGATTCTTTTTCATTGAAGGAACACACAAAACATTATTTAAAGCAAACGACTGGGAAGAAGATGGTAATGTGGTGGAATCGGTGTGAATAATGGATAAACCAGTGTCGTCGCCAATATGAATGTTTTCATCGACAATGTACTCATAATGGAGAGATAAGTTACGGAGATTAGATGTTACGTGATGGGATGCGCCGGAGTCCAAAAGCCATTCAGTTTCTGAGGGTGCATGAGAGTTGGCTAGATAGGCGTGAGGAGCAGCGAAATGGGCTTGGGGAGGGTATGAGGAATAGTTATTTTTGTTTGGTTGAGGATTGTGAGACCAAAGCATGTATCTGTATGTGGGGCAGCGTTTTGCCGTGTGACCTTGTTGGGTACATAATTGGCATTTACCAAGGTGGGGACGAGATTGTTGTGGAGAAGGATAGGATGGTTGGGATTGATATGGAGCTGTGTTTGAGAAGAAGGGAGGTCAATTTTTGGTGTTTTGTGGTGGATAGTATGGGCGGTTTGGTGTTTGGTTTGGGAAATGATTAGTAGGTGGTTTTTGCGCAGGGTTGGCAGAGGCAGGCATGTGCAG
Source organism: Morus notabilis (assembly GCF_000414095.1). NCBI lineage: Eukaryota > Viridiplantae > Streptophyta > Magnoliopsida > Rosales > Moraceae > Morus > Morus notabilis. The sequence goes on along the minus strand of NW_010364747.1, from coordinate 537,438 downwards.
GAGATTGGCCTTCTTTTGTGCTTCATACTTGAGATGCGCTTCAAAGTTAATAAGTTTTTCATGCAACTCTTCAAATGTAACGGGACTTTCACGAACATGCATGGCCGAACAGAGATCTTTGTAGTCTTCATCAAGACCACCCAAGATCTTTACAAGATCATCATTATCAACATGGTGATTGAGCATGGCGAGTTCATTAGCGATGACTTTGACATGTTGCATGTAGTCGGTGATTGACTGTGTGCCTTTTGTGACAAGACGAAGATCTTTTTTCAATTGTGTGAGTCGCCCTCGAGAGGTTCAGTGTAGGTGTTGGTAAGAATATTCCACGCTTCACGTGATGTGCGAGCAGAAGCAATAAAAGGAACGAGATTTGGAGAAATAGAGCCGGCTATAACACTGAGTATTAGATGATCTTGTCGAATCCAAAAAGAGTAATCTGGATTTTGAGTGGTACCGTCGTTTGTCATGACAGTTTGTGTATGAGAATATCATGGAATTGAAAGCGCCATGATGAATAGTTGGAGGAGGTAAGTTTGATGGAGATTTGTTGATGGACATAAGAGACGAAGTATTATCAAAGGGATTGATTATAGTGGGACGATCATGAGTAGAGGAAGTAGAAGAAGATTTTTTAGAGATGGGAGTTGTTTGAAGATCATCCATTTGGAGGAACAGGGATCAATACTTGTTTGAGTTTTTAGGAGGGCTCTGATACCATAATAATATTTGACAAAAGGAATAAATGTTTAAGAAATGAGAATGATTGAAGTTAATTTTTCATTAGGGATGAATAAGTATATATACAATGTACACCTTTGAGAAATAAAGGAGGAGAAATATTATTTACAGCTCATTACCAACAATACAACAGCTATTTAAGGACAATACATTTACATTCTAAAAAATTGAAAAAAAAAAATACAACACATTAATAACTGTTTAGGCGTTTCACTTGATACTATATACGTGTATATATATTTATATATACGTATATACACATCCGAGAGAGGGCCAATAATAAGCAATTGAGAAAATGTAGTACTGCTTCTGGTTTAGCTATTATTACTCATGTATTCTTCTGTTTCTATTGATCTGCAGTTCTGCAAAAGCAGCCGCAAAGTTGCAAAGAAATGAGAGTATTTTGGCAGTTCAAGCGTTTGGGGACTCATTTCTTGATACAGGCAACAACAACCATCTCATCTCCATAACCAAGTGCGATTTTCCTCCTTATGGAAAAGACTTCGTCGGAAGGAAACCGACAGGGAGATTTTGCAACGGAAAAATTATCTCCGAGTTGATAGGTATGCTAGAATTAATTTGTCTGAACGCAGTTTAAACAAGATCAAAAACAATAATCCAGTCATAAATTTGAAAATACGATAAAACTTATTTAGGGTTTAAGTATACATTTTTTAGGCAAAAGGATTTACCTCCTCCGATAGACAGCGGAAAAGCGTCGCCCACAGTCGCCAAAAAACGCCAATGGCCAATAGCAATCAGTGAGAAGCTGCAAAACAAGATAGAGTGGCAAGATGTTCACTTGAACTCCTCTCTCTCTCTTTCACTCTCTCCGAAACCGTTACACCCCACACACAAATTGCCCATGACAGCCACCCCAAAGACAAAAGGGTGTGTAGCTCTTATGAAACCCAACGGGCCTATTTCAACAACATAGAATTAGAGAGGTATTTAGTCCAATGGGCTGACCAAATATAGTGAGATAGATGGAGCTCATATACCTCAAGCTAGTTAATAAACTAAGTGTTCATCTCATTATAGACCGATATTTAACATACATGTATTTATTAATTCACATTAATACAGTTGTCCATGAGATACTTTAATTCATAATAAAGTGCATTATTATGATTATAGAAGTCCACATAAAAATATTTCAACAGTCTCCCACTTAGACGACAAAATCATACAATCAGCATTCACTCATCAGAACATAAGAATAAACCAGGAATCTAACACAATAAAAATAAGCCAAAAATAATCATGCATAATAACGTATCAACATGATACAATTATTATACATAATCAGCAGCTAGAGATTCATCAAAGGATGACGACAACTTTAACATATGGATCAAAAGTAATAATGCATATAATGAGACTAATAATCGGATGTCTCCTTTTCCAATATGTCACTTTAATAACCAAGCATGTGTCAATCACAATATCACATACAGTGACAGATCCATAAATATGCATGTATTATTAGAGGCATAAACAATCCTTATTAATAACAACATGTCACACACTAAAAGCAGTAAACTCCCACTAACTAAATACAATTATAGGCTCCTCACAGTCCTGAGTAGCATGCAAGTTCTTAAAATACGAAATAGGTAAGCTATTAGTAGATCTGCCAACATGTTGTTTGTAGGCATGTTTTGTAATGCCTCCCGCCCTAGCAGTGGGTCGCCAACCTTATACTACTACTAGTAGGCCGAAATATTGTCTAATCCATTACTTTGTTTACTTGACTATCACCTCATTATATCACGTCCACACACAGGTGACGTGAAATTTTTTCTTGTTTGCTAACCTCCGAGTTCTCAACATGTTCCTTAACATGTTCTTTTGTTATATTAATGTTACATCTAGCTAACTCTTTGTAATTTCGGATATGGAAATAATCCCTAAAACTTATCTTAACCTATTACAGTCTGATGCTCTTTACCAACACCGTACCATCTATTTCTTAATACTTAATACACAAACTTTTGTTCTACATTACATTACTTTTGTAGCAGAATTTTTCCTACGCGGGCGAAGTAGACACCACTCCCGTGAACCCATGACATATCCGCCACCTTGCATCAGCTAGTCCATTAAACATAACTACTATATAGCTGGCTATTTACCCGTGTTACCTGCAACACGAGTAAACTGATGAGCGTATGCCCAACAACTATAGACACGCAAACATCTTAAAACTAATAAAACTGTATAATATGTCATAATGCAGAAATGCACACGTGAATATGTTTTCTTCACAAACATGCTTTAATAACTGCTTTCTGTCTTTCTGTTCTTGTAACTGTAGGCCTGGGCCCCTCCTTAGCTACCTGGTCTAGCCAGGATCTCTTACTCTTTGAGATTTCCTCCCTTGGGAGGCCGACGACCCGTCAGTCTTTTAACTTTACCGAACTTTAGATTTACATTTCAAAGTATTTTAAACTTTACTGAATGCTATGCAACGCTTTCTCTACGTGCACATGCTTAACATGAGATGCATGAGCAGAAATATAAGCAATTTCATAATTGTAAGTTTATCCTCGAGTAAACAGTTTACTCGAGTACAGACAATCATATATGTCTAAACTTACAAATAATTTGCTAGTATTCTCGCTTGTTGATAATTCTTCCTTCTTGCTTCGGTTTTCATGCCAAAACCTGTGTCATAGAAATCGGTATCAATTTCTTATTCTCAATATCAAAATTCCTCAGATTTAGATTTCTAAATCCAATCTCAAACTCATTTTTGAATTTTATTCCTCTAAGCCGAACTTTCTAGCTTAAGAGGCAAATTCCACAATTTGTGTCTCTCGATTTCTAACCTCAATTTACTCATTTCTGGATCTTAGAACAATTATTCCTACTCAAAAATTTAATCCATAACTAAATACTTTGTCATGTCCCCAAACCGGGGTTAGTGACGTGGAGGCTTGTTTAGAAATTTAAACCTGTTTAAGAGAGTGATTAGCAAATAATGTTGCAAATATTTTAATTTTTCAAATCCAAAACATCCAGGTATTTCCAAACAAGCCCCTGCATTCAAGAGAAATTTAATTTCAAGAAGGGTGGTGGAATTTCTAACCAAACCAGTTTAAAACCACGTCCCTGGGATCAAGTCAGGTATTCCACAGGTGTTTAGCATACATGAATATAAACAAAAGTAAATGTGACATCAACCATAGTCTAGCAATATTTAAGTTTACAATCCATAATCTTTTATACATGCCTTGAGATAAAGGATAAGAAGAAATACAACTCTTCGCTTCTCGAAGATGAGTCTACATCACCGGTAGTAGCTACCTACTCCGCACTACTCCTCGCATCGCCTAGAGGGGTTTAATACATTTAGAAATAAGAAAAGTGAGCGAAAGGTCCAGTAGGATATAATTTTTATAAAACATAGTAAATAAAGGTACTCACGGTCCGAAGAGATACACCCGGAACCGGTCATCCCTTTTTAGAAAGGGAAATACTCACATAGTAGAAAATGTCTATATAACGAAAGTGTACAGCTCATCCTACCACTAAACAAGAAGCGGTAAAATGTCTATCTAGTGAAAAGTACAGAGCCATAGTTCCACTAAACAAGAAGTGGATCCGTACAGGTTTCAGGACCTACCCCCAAGGATGCGATTCCCACATCCCGATCCTGATGCCACCATGCGTTGTATCATTCCTTAAAATATTTCATTTTAAGAAATGATACTCTTTAAAATCTCTGGTAATGCCCAAACGTGTACAAAAATAAGCGGTCAATTGTAGTACAATTTGAACGGTCGATCCCATGAGGAGGTGTTAAACTGAACAAGAAACGACTAGCAAATAAAAAACGTTAGGAAAGTAAGCAATCAAACAAAGAAAAGAAATGAGTGTTTTTGATGTTTTTTTGAACAATTTAAAATGGAGAATCCTCCATATGCTTTGTTCACCTATTTGGATTTTGATTCATAAATTGACTCAATTGAAAGTTTCACATCCCAAACAATCAATCAGAAAATAAATATTTGAAGAACATATGAATTAAAAATGTATTCGAGTAAATAAAATTCTAACGTTTAGAACTAGGAAAAATTATCTTATGAGAAATCTAAAAGCGACAATATACCGTTGGCAATATTGCAGTAAAAGACTACTCATAAAACAATATCTATCAATATATAATATAATACAACAATCACATAAAAATAGCTTGACTAGATTTATATAAAAGTTGACAATAAAATATATTGATAAGAGGAAGAAATATGATAAAAGAAAATTATTTACTCAAATGTATAAAACTTACAAACCATTGGAGAATCAAAATCCAAACAAGTTCACTACACATATAGGATCATCTCTAGCCTCACCTAAATACTATAGCCTAGCTTGCACATAATTCCCATAAAATTCTTAAGAGGAAGTATGAGAATAAAAACAAGAAAATAAGAAAAAATGTGTCAGAATTTAGTCTCTAAAATCAACAACCTAATACACTTAACAAAGACCCTATTTATAGAGTTTCTAGGCATGTAAAAAAAAAAAACACTCAGCAAGAAAAACATAAAAGGACATTTTTTATCAAATTAAATTGGATTTACATGGCTTTATACTGAGATTGAATGCTGAGGTTATCCGTGAGTATCAACGGAACAAAACGAACTGAAGAATCCCAACAGGTGGAGCATGTGGCGTGTGGAGAAGGAGGAAACGTTGCTCGCCATGACACGTGGCAAGCTCTGATTAGCGGAGCGAGAAGGTTTTGCACAATGGGGTCCATGCGGAGTAAAGGCCTGACGCACGTTTGAGAGAAACTTGCCCAGGGGAGAAGGCTGTGCGCATATGCGCGGGGAAGTACTGGGCCCCATAGGACGCGTGGCGGAGGCTGGTTGGAGAGCTTTTGGACCGTGGGACCCACGCAAAAATTGGATGGAAAACGCCTGACGTGCGCGTGAAAAGGACTTGCCCGGGGAGGAGGGCCGTGCGCGCCAAGCGCGCGTGCGAGCCGGTGCAGCTGGGGCCCATTAATCTACGACGTGGCAGAGAGCGACACGTGGCAGCTTGGTGAGGCATGCGCGGCGCGGCTTGGCTGATGGCTCAGCTGACGGATGGCTACTGATGGGTTAATAGGCCTCTTTCTTCTTTTTTTCGTTTTAGTTTTGACCCAAATACCTTATTTCCCTAAAAAACAAATTAAATTAAATTAAAATCAAATACTTTCACACAAAATTAATTTCACGAAAATATTTAATTAAAACCCAATTTATTTAACAATTATGAACAATTTAAGTGCATTTTCATACACTTATCACAACCCCCAACCAGCTTATTGCTAGTCCCTAGCAATTCAAGCGAAAGAAAAATCATTTCAAGCTGAAAATTCAAATCAAAACTAGCAAAATCACCTAAGCAATCAAACAAAACATTAGTAAGTCATCATAAAATGCTATCAAAACTACTTTAGTCATAACTCCAGAGTCGTGTGTGTGTGCACCAAACCGTATCCCTCTTACCACAGTCCATAACACAAATAGCATCGAAAAACTCACTAAGAAAAAGTCTTAACTCCATTTACCTTACGGGTGTCGGAAATATTTTAATGCAAAGGATTTTCACTCATGGAGTTGGAAGTCAATCAATCAATGCTCAAGTAAGAGAAGGCAATTTAAGGACAAGCTAATAAACACACATTGATCAAATGATAGGCAAATCAAATATCTGAAATAATCCATCACTCAAACCGTAAACAAACTTTCAGGATTTCATTATGGTCAAAAGGAAGATCTCATAAACAAGCAAAGAGCCGAAAAATACAAACAAATATACACAAACTTTTTTTTTTGTATTTTTTTCTGTTTTTTTTTCCGAGGCAAGAGACAACATAGATTTAATGAAGCTGATGTAGTAAGGTATTCTTTTGATTGGTTGCTATGCAGCACAAGACGTGAGTGCAACCAAACTACATAAACATTAATGATAAATGATGCTCTTGCTCTTTTTTCTTTTCTTTTTTTTTTCTTCTTTTTTTTGAAGAAAGAAATACAAAAGAAAAATGATAAATATTTACATCACATGGCTCAATTCTAAAAATTATTCCTAACCAAAAATCATCCCTCAAGCAAATGTCGCAAGTCAAGTGAAGGTGCCCCGTTAATGACTCAACCAACTCAAAAGATCAATGAAAGTTCAAAAAGTTGTTTTCTCAATTCTCACAACTCACCAAAAATGAAAAACTTAAACTCGGGAGTTTTTCTCAACTAAATGTGTTAACAACCATCTTACCACAAGGTTTGGCATGTGCTAAAAAAGAACTCTGGAAATCATTTCTTCGTAATTAAGATAGTAAAAACTGACTCAAACCAAAAATTCTGAAATCATACTCAGATAATCTCGCAAAAATTTTGACCCAAAATAACAACAAGACAAAAATTAATCTCACGCATGAATATGCTCACCACCCCCAACCCAAAATCAGACAGTTCCTCAATGTCTAAAAATATATGCAATATGAAGAAGATAGGAAAAGAGAACACCTGGATGATGAACATTGGAACACAGCTGAGCCTCCTGAACTGAATCTCCAATACACTCAAACAAATATAAAATCACACAAAAACAAACTAAAAATAAAAGCACACAAAACACACCAAACGAAACAAAGAAACAAAAATATGATACAAAAGGGTTGGAAGCAAACTCCTCAAGGTTGGTAAACTGGAGCCTCAAGAATGATCTTTTCAGCCTGGTTCACACACTCAATGTAATGCTTCAGTCTCTGGCCATTGACTCTGGACACTCTCCCATCGCTCGGGTCCTCGACCTCGACAGCACCGTTAGGGAAAATTTGTTTCACCACAAATGGACCAGTCCACCGCGATCTTAACTTACCTAGGTGGAGATGCAAACGGGAGTCATAAAGAATCACCCGCTGATTCGGCTTAAAATTCTTTCTCAGGATCTGTTTGTCATGAGCCACTTTCATTTTTGCCTTGTAGATCCTGGAATTGTCGTATGCGTCATTCCTTAACTCCTTAATCTCAGACAATTGGAGCTTTTTTTGAATACATGCAGCATTGAGATCAAAGTTAAGGGCCTTGACGGCCTAATAAGCTTTATGTTCGAGCTCGATAGGTAAATGACAGGCTTTCCCAAAGACAAGCCTATAGGGAGACATCCCAAGAGGGGATTTATAAGCAGTGCGGTATGCCTAAAGAGCGTCAAGAAGACGTGAGGACCAATCCTTGCGGTTGGGATTTACTGTCTTTTCTAGAATTTATTTGATCTCCTTATTCGCCAACTCAGCTTGGCCATTCGTTTGTGGATGATAGGCAGTAGTAACCTTATGAAGCACACCGTACTTGCGCATAAGAGCCTGAAATGAACGGTTGTAGAAATGAGTGCCTTGATCACTGATGATAGCACGTGGAGTGCCAAACCTAGATAACACATTCTCTTTTAAGAACTTAACAACTGTTGCATTATCATTGGTTCGACACGGCACGACTTCAACCCATTTAGAAATGTAATCCACAGTGAGGAGGATGTAAAGGTACCCAGAAGAAGGTGGAAATGGACCCATAAAGTTGATCTCCCAACAATCGAATATTTCTATCACGAGAATCGGGTTCAAAGGCATCATATGGCGGCAGGACAAAGAACCTAACTTCTGGCACCAGACACAGGAACGACAAAATTGATTAGTGTCCTTGAACAAAGTAGGCCAATAAAGACCACACTGTAAGATTTTTGCGGCGGTCTTTTTCACAGAAAATGACCACCACATGCATCGTTATGGCAGAAGTTTAGAACACTAGTAATCTCATCATCAGGAATGCATCATCTCATGATTTGGTCGGGACAGTACTTGAAAAGATAGGGATCATCCCAATAGAAGTTTCACACTTCGACTAAGAACTTGCATTTATCTTATGCATTCCAATCAGAAGGAAGTTCGCCTATCACCAAGTAGTTTACGATATGAGCAAACCAAGGCATCTTAGTGAAGGTAAAAAGATTTTCATCGGGGAAGTTATCGCGGATGGCAGGGCCATCGGCGGGATCATTGAACTCAAGTCGAGACAGATGGTCGGTAACGACATTTTCGACACCTTTCTTGTCCTTGATGCTCAAGTCAAATTCCTGCAATAGAAGGATCCACCTAATTAATCGCGCCTTAGCATCCTTTTTGGAAAGGAGATACTTGAGGGCAACATGATCTGTAAAGACGGTGATGGGTGAAGCGATCAGATATGCACGGAACTTGTCAAGTGCAAAGACCACAGCGAGTAACTCTTTCTCAGTAGTTGAGTAATACATTTGAGCCCTATTTAGAGTTATACTCGCGTAATACACAACAAAGGGCTTCCCTTCCCTTCGTTGACCAAGGACTGCCCCCACAGCATAATCACTTGCGTCACACATGATCTCAAATGGTAAGCTCCAATCTGGTGACTGAATGATGGGGGCGGAAGTCAACTTCGCCACAAGCATTCGGAAAGAATCCTCACACTTTTCTGTCCAATCGAACACGGCGTCTTGGCCAGGAGGTTACAAAGCGGATGAGAAATTGCTGAAAAGTTTTGTATGAACCTCCTGTAAAAACCAGCATGCCCCAGAAAAGACCGAATGTCTTTGACAGTCTTGGGGGTGGGCAACTTTAAGATAAGTTTAATTTTGGACTGATCAACCTCAATCACATAAATAAATATCTAAATGTATCTGAAGAACATATGAATTAAAAATGTATTCGAGTAAATAAAATTCTAACGTTTAGAACTAGGAAAAATTATCTAATGAGAAATCTAAAAGCGACAATATACCGTTGGCAATATTGCAGTAAAAGACTACTCATAAAACAATATCTATCAATATATAATATAATACAACAATCACATAAAAATAGCTTGACTAGATTTATATAAAAGTTGACAATAAAATATCTTGCTACGAGGAAGAAATATGATAAAAGAAAATTATTTACTCAAATGTATAAAACTTACAAACCATTGGAGAATCAAAATCCAAACAAGTTCACTACACATATAGGATCATCTCTAGCCTCACCTAAATACTCTAGCCTAGCTTGCACATAATTCCCATAAAATTCTTAAGAGGAAGTATGAGAATAAGAACAAGAAAATAAGAGAAAGTGTGTGAGAATTTATGCTCTAAAATCAACAACCTAATACACTTAACAAAGACCCTATTTATAGAGTTTCTAGGCATGTAAAAAAAACACTCAGCAAGAAAAACATAAAAGGACATTTTTTATCAAATTAAATTGGATTGACAAGGCTTTATACTGAGATTGAATGCTGAGGTTATCCGTGAGTATCAACGGAACAAAAGGGACTGAAGAATCCTAACAGGTGGGACACGTGGCGTGCGGAGATGGAGGAAACATTGCTTGCCGTGACACGTGGCAAGCTGTAATTAGCGGAGAGAGAAGGTTTTGCACAAAGGGGTCCACGCGGAGTGAAGGCCTGACGCGCGTTTGAGAGAAACTTGCCCGGGGGAGAAGGCTGTGCACGCTAAGCGCGCGTATGCGCGAGGAAGTGCTGGGCCCCATAGGACGCGTGGCGGAGGCTGGTTGGAGAGCTTTTGGACCGCGGGACCCACACGGAAATTGGATGGAAAACGCCTGACGCGCGCATGAGAAGGACTCGCCCGGGGAGGAGGGCCGTGCGCGCCAAGCGTGCGTACGAGCCGGTGCAGCTGGGGCCCATTAATCTGCGACGTGGCAGAGAGCGACACGTGGCGGCTTGGTGAGGCACGCGCAACGTGGCTCGGCTAACGGACGGTTGCTGATGGGTTAATGGGCCTCTTTCTTCATTTTTTTTTTTAGTTTTGACCTAAATACCTTATTTCCCCACAAAACAAATTAAATTAAATTAAAATCAAATACTTTCACACAAAATTAATTCCACGAAAATATTTAATTAAAACCCAATTTATTTAACAATTATGAACAATTTAAGTGCTTTTTCATACACTTATCAATCTCATTTTCAAAATCATTGGAAAACTTAACAGCATTCTCATGCTATTTCTTTAAAATTATTTTCTTTAAACATGTTTTGTTCAAAAACATTTTCATTGGCCAAAATAATTTAAAGTGAGGCTAACAAGGATATGGACAAGGATATCCTACCTCTTGGATGTGAAACCTGGGCTAGCCTTCCGTTCTCCTAGCTTCCGCTTTCCTTAAAGGTTTAATACTTAACCTTCTCCACTAGCTTTATCACAAAAGCAATATCTTAGAAAATAATTCTCATTCCTAAAACGAATTAAGCTCAATCATGTTTAATTGTTTCCTATTAGTGTGCCTAGATTCAAATCCAAGTTTCACAAATAATTTTATAATTCAGTTTGGGGGTTCTTTAAAAATTAAAATCCAACCCATAGGTTTGGTTTTCCTATTTAATTTCAGTTTAAAAATAAGTTTTTAAAGAAATTTCGGCAGCATCCCGGCATAAATAGGAAAAATGCCAAACCTGCAATTCAAGTTCAATTTCAATATATATTCTCCAGAATCCATCAAAATCAGTTTCCAATCAATTAAACAAGTCGAATAACTAAAAACCCCCAAATTTCATTCAATTCCAACAACAATTGTTCAAATTCAAACCCTAACTCAAAATTATTCAAATCTAACAAAAATCAAACTTTCTCAAGCCTAAAATTTGAATCAAAGAGTGGGTTTCAAAGGGTTTTACCTCAAATCAGTTGCTCGAGCTTTGTCTCCCTCAATTTCTCCCGTTTTCATTTTTTTTGTGGTTCTTGGCCAAACTGCCAAGAGAGAGGGAGAGAGAGCAAGGGAGAGAGAAAGGCCGGTGGGAGAAAGCCCGGAGAAGGAGGTGGCTGGCGGTGGAAGGAAGAGAGAGAGAGAGAGAGAGAGATGGGCGCTGGTTGGTGAACCAGAGGAAGAAAGAAGAAAAAAGAAAAAGAAAGAGAGGGGGGCTGGGCTGCACAGGAATGGAAAGGGGGAAAAGAAAAAAAGAAAAGAAAAAAAAAAGAAAAAGGAAAAAGAAAAGAAAAGGAAAAGGAAAAATGGAAAAAAGGGGAAATGCATTAAAATTTAAGTGTATTTTCAAAAACTTTTAGGGTGAAATTATAAATACTGAAAATAATTTAAAGTCCATTGATTAATTGTGAAAATTAAATTAGGCAAACTAATAATTCATAGTTTAGCATAATTAAACATGTTTAATTTTGGAGGGCATTACACTCTACCCCCCTTAAGAAATTTCATCCCTGAAATTGAAATTTACCTCACGATATGAACAGATACGGATATCATTCCTGCATCATCGTTTCCAATTCCCACGTTGCTTCTTCAACGCCATGGTGTTGCCATAACACCTTCACTAATGGTATCTCACGTTGACGTAGGCTTTTCATCTTCCGGTCAAGAATCTATACGGGTGTTTCCTCGTAAGTCGTGTCATACTGGATCGACATGTCGTACCATTGTACAATGGCTTCTGGATTGGGTTGACACTTTCGAAGCATAGAAACATGGAACCCGTTGTGCACGTGAGACAATTCTAGAGGAAGATCAAGGTAGTAAGCAACAACACTGACCCGTTGTGTGATCTGAAACGGCCCGATGTACCTCGGCACGAGTTTCCCTTTCACACCAAAACGAGTAACTCCTCTGCGCGGAGAGACTCTTAACAAGACAAAATTGCCCTCTAAGAACTCTAAGGGTCTACGCCTCCTGTCAGCATAACTCTTCTGACAACTCTGAGCCGTTAATAGTCATTCCCGAACCACGGCTATTTTCTTATTATTCTCCTGGATAACATCTGGTCCAAGGGTCAGTCGATCTTCTGACTCAAGCCAACAAACTGGTGATCTGCAAGGTTTGCCATACAACTCCTTGAATGGTGCCATCCCAATGCAACTCTGATAACTGTTGTTGTAGGCGAACTCAACTAAATAGAGATACTTCTTCCAATTTTCACCAAAATCTAGAATGCAAGCATGAAGCATGTCCTCTAGAATATGAATAAATCTCTCAGATTGTCCGTCGGTCTAACGATGAAGTGCAGTGCTGAAATTTAGTTCGGTTCCCATGACTTCTTGGAAACTTCTCAAATATCTCGTGTTGAAACGAGTGTCACGATCTGATGTGATAGACAACGGAACTCTGTGAAGTCTGACAACGTGCTCCAGATACAACTCTACTAGAACTTTCCTGGCATACGTCGCACGAAAGGGAATGAAGTGCGCGGACTTCGTTAACCTATCCACAACGACCCATATTGCATCATGCCGATGTTCAGTCCTCGGCAATCCCATTAGAAAATCCATCGTAATGTGTTCCCACTTCCATCCAGGAATAAGAAGAGGCTGCAGTTCTCCAGCAGGTTTCTAATGTTCAGCCTTGACTCGAAGACAAGTCGCACATTCTGACACGTATTGGCGAACATCCTTCTTCATACCTTTCCACCAATACTGTCTTTTGAGGTCCTGATACATCTTGGCACTCCCAGGATGAATAGTGAACCTCGATTTGTGAGCCTCGTGAAGTATTGTCTTCTTTATCTCATCCACTTGAGGAACGACAAGGCGATTCCTGAAGTAGAGCGGTCCATCTTCCCGAATATTCCATTCGTCCAGTTTTTCTCCATTCTGAACTCGAGTCCAAATTCCCTGAAGATGTGAATCCTGCCATTGGTTCTGCTTAACTTACTGTATAAGAGTTGGCGTTGAAACCAAGTTGTACACCATTGCTTGGTTAGAATCCTCATAATACTGAAATTCGTAGTCACCTACAATTTCACTCCATTTCCAAGCTTCCAATGCCAAAGATGCTAGGATTCCTGGAGTCTTTCTGCTGAGAGCGTCTGCTACCACGTTGGCTTTTCTAGGATGATACTGCAAGGTGAAGTCATAATCCTCCATGTATTCCATCCATCTTCTCTATCTCAGATTTAAGTCCTTCTGAGTGAACAAATACTTCATACTCTTATGATCGAAGAAGATCTAGAATTTTACTCCATAGAGGTAGCATCTCCATATCTTAAGTGTAAAAATCAATGCTGCTAACTCTAGATCATGGGTGGGGTAGTTCTGCTCACGTGGCTTCAGTTGACGAGATGCATAAGCCACAACATGTCCATTTTGCATCAGAACACACCCAAGTCCTCGTCTTGATGCATTGGAATACACCTCGTATGGCTCATCGCTATTAGGAATCGTCAGAATCGGCGCACTGGTTAGCCTAGTCCTCAGTTCTTTTATTTCATGTTCACAATTGGCATCCTATTCAAACCTGACTTCCTTTTTAGTCAAGTGAGTCATTGGGGCAGCAATACTCGAGAAATCTTTTACAAATCGTCGATAATACCCTGCAAGTCCTAGGAAGCTTTGAATTTCAACTACGTTCTTCGGTCATTCCCATTGTAGCACTGTTTCAATCTTTGCGGGATCCACTAAAATTCCTTGTCCAGATATAACATGTCCAAGGAACTTGACTTCTGTCAACTAGAAATCACATTTCTCCTTCTTTGTATAAAGCTGGTGTTCTCGAAGAGTCTGGAGAACGATCCTCAGATGTTGCTCATGCTCTTCCCAAGTCTTTGAGTAAAGCAGGATGTCGTCAATAAAGACTGATAACTCTATGAAAATAGAGTTAATTGAGCATTTTCCAGGCTTAAATTATTACCTAGAGGGTAATTAGTATTAGTATTCTCTTATATTTTTAGTCTTGTTAATAGTTTTTAGTTAATTGTGTTTAATAAATTCTCTCTCATGATTAGCGTTAAAAAGAACTAATTTGGGTGCAATTTGTGGATAATCTCAGCTTAAAGAAAGGTGGTCATTTGGGAGTTTTGAGCAGCATCTCGTATTTTGGAGTGTGAATAAATCCTGGTCAGCATTGCTCTACGTTGCTCCAGCAACACGAGCTGGGTCAGACGTGTGCTGTGCTGATAGCTGGACTTTAGCTGGTGAATGAGCTGCCTTGTGTCCGTGAAGGGTGATGATTGAGCAATAATTGGAGGCCTTCCTAGATGCTACCACGTGGAATTAGGGTACAATAAGTACCTGCAGCTGAAAGAAGAAGGGTTGTTCTTGGTCATATTTTGCAACGAAGAGGCGGCTATACTTGGAAAAGGAAACCACCTCCATTTTCTGATCAAGTACCGGCACCAGTACTGGAAAAAAGAGGAAGGAAATGTCACAGAGTATTGAACGTGAAGGTCCATTGTTGATGCAGGAAGTGCTTAGAAGAAGCCTTGGAAAATGGGGATTCTAATTCTCTCCTCGTCACTTTAGTTTTTCTTAATCTCAGTACCCCTGTTTTACCTTGTTAAAGAACATTTACGTTGCTCTTTAACTCTGAGTTTGAATCCATGTATAACTCTACAAGATTATGATTTGTTGGCTAAGATTGTTGAGTTGCTGAATATTAAAATCCTAGTTGATGTTGAATGGATATGAGTATTATTTCTTTGTTTATTCAAGTGAGCTTAATTTTGTGCCTTAACTGTGATTGGGAAATCATAAGAGGGGAGCATAGCTTTTATTAGATTTGGAAAGATTTAGTTGAGTAGACATAGCTTGAATAGTGCAAGTTCTTAGATCTTATTTTAGACTTTTGATTCACATGATATAGGAATATATTGTGTCTTGCATAACTATATGATTTAGAGCTTCATTCTCTGATTTTAGAGTCTAAATTTGCAAAGGGATTTGTGGGATTTAGTTTTAAAATCGGTAGACAGAGGATTGAAAAATCCCTACTTTAGTAAATCTGGTTAACAAGGAAGTTTTGTTGCCGTCTGTTGCTGCAGCAACGCGCAGCTTGATAAGAGACAGTTTAGCAATTATGAGCCACGAACAGTAACATTGGCCAATTTATTTGCACATTTTTTTTTATTAGATTTATCTTTGTTTGTTTATTTTCTTACAGCCAGTTTATTTTTAGTTTTTAACATCTTAAAATCAACTTTATTTTTCTTCTAAAAACTTGAATAGAATTAATTTAGCAATTTGATTTCAAAAACCTTCAATCCCTGTGGGACGATACTTGATTATTCATCATTTTACTACTTATTGATTCGTGCACTTGTGAGATTCTAGATTCACAATTTTAGGCAACAAAGACTATCACAAACTGGTCTATATACCGGCAGAAGACTTGATTCATCAAATCCATAAAAGCGGTGGGAGCATTCGTCAATCCAAAAGGCATTACTAAGAACTCATAATGCCCATAGTGTGTTCTGAAAGCTGTTTTTGGAATATCATCTTCCCTAATCTTTCACTGATGATACCCGGATCTCAAGTCAATTTTTGAGTAATACCGTGATCCTTCCAGCTGATCAAACAACTCATCGATCCTCGGCAATGGGTACTTGTTCTTCACGGTAACCATATTCAATTGTCAGTAGTCTATGCACAACTGAAGGGATCTGTCGTGCTTTTTCACAAACAAGACAGGTACACCCCACGGGGAAGTGTTGTTTTTAATGAATCCCTTTTCTGCCAACTCTCTGAGTTGTTTCCTTAGCTCTTTCATCTCTACAGGCACCATTCGATACAGAGCAATAGAAATCGGAGCCGTTTCCGGAAGTAAGTTGATGCAAAACTTGATCTTTCGGTCAGGCGGTAAACCATACAACTCATCAGCGAATACATCTGCATATTCATCGACCACGGGGACCTGAACATTCTCCCTGGCGATACCGGATTCACACTCTAATGCCGAAAGGAATGAGAAACAAGCTAAATTATGCCGTCCTCCAATACTATGCCTCAATAGTCATTCTTCAGTAACCGGGTTAACACCTCTCTGATACATTACTATCGTGCCAGAATCGATAGTCAAGGTAACTCTCATACGGTGGCAATCAACAATCGCCCCATATCTTGACAACCAATCCATTCCAAACACTACATCAAACTGATTCATGGGAAGGATTATCAAATCTGCCTTTAATTTCTCACTTCCAATCGTGATCACACACGACCTACATATGCTAGTCACCTCCACACCCTAATGGAGAACTTATAAACATTGAAATCTCTAAGTCATCGGGTTTCAAACCCAAAACTTTCACAAAAGAAATGGAAACAAAATAGTGCGTAGCACCAGTGTCGAACAAAACTCGTGTGAATGAGTGAGAGATAGGTATCATACTCTCGATGACTGGGTTTCCAGCATGAGCTCCAGAACTTCCCCCGGCCATGGTATGCATCTGTCCCGGTGCTTTCCCTTTTCCTCTCTCATTGTTGTTAGGTCTCTGGTTTCCAGGTCTATATTGTTGTTGCGGTGGGGTAGACTGTACTGATACGAAAGCCTGTGGCCAGAAATAAGAGTAGTTCGGCGGACGGAAGATCGGTGCAGGAGGAATTGGCATCTAGGCAGGCAGCTGGGGCTGATAGAAAGGCGTGAACTGTGGAAGTCTGTCTTGACTAGAAGCAATACCCCTTTGATTCTGCGATGATTGCTAGGTCTGTTGGTTCACCTGTTGGCCCCCTAAGAGGACAGTTCCTTTTAATATACCTTAGCTCCCCACAATGGTGACACTTGAAGCTATAGGGTCCACTCTTCCCACTTCCCGAAGAGCCACTACTACCACTAGGCACTCCCCCACTACCTTGCCCCTGATCACAGCTTTTTCTGTTACTCCTTTGGGGTCCTCTTGAAGTTCTTCCTAAAGCTTCTTGACTCTAGAGGAAGGCGATGTGCTCTTGTTCAACATAGGTCACTATAGACTCGATGCCTTAAAGCTACCACTGATATCCGGATCACACCCTTGAGACCTTTCTCAAACTTTAGGCACTTCATGCGCTCCGATTCAATCAAGGAAGGAGCAAACTGAGATAGCTCATTGAACTTAGCTTCGTATTCCCTCACTGTCATATCCCCTTGCTGTAGGCCCATGAATTCCATGGCCTTTTCATCTCGATAACTTTGGGGAAAGAATTGCTCATTACATAGCGCTTTGAATTGTTCCCAAGTCATCCCCTCTACCTCATGCATTCGTCGGATATGCTTTCACCACGCACCTGCAGGACCTTCAAACTTAAAAGCTGTGAACTCCACCCAATACTCATCCGGTACTCCCATGGTACTTAGATGCTTAGACACCGATTCGAGCCAATACTCGGCTTCCTGGGGCCCACCCGCGCTAGTGAATGCGGGAATTGAGCTATATCTATACTCACAGAAGTAGCTCTGTTTTCTGTCCTCCGTAGGACGTTCATTTTGGGCTCTAGTAGCCATCCCCTGGAAGGCTGTATACATGGTTTCCATGAATTGCTCATTCGGCATCGCCGGTGGGTTAGGGTTTCTACGGCGCGGCGACATTCTTTTATCTAAAAAGAAAGCTAGACTGTTTTAGTAGTTTCCTGATGTCATTCATGTATGCATAATTCTAAACCCTAAGGTTCTAAACCAAGGGCTCTGATACCAAGTCTTGTCACGCCCCCCAAACCGGGGTTAGTAACGTGGAGGCTTGTTTAGAAACTTAAACCTGTTTAAGAGAGTGATTAGCAAATAATGTTACAAATATTTTAATTTTTCAAATCTAAAACATCCAGGTATTTCTAAACAAGCCCCTGCATTCAAGAGAAATTTAATTTCAAGAAAGGTGGTGGAATTTCCAACCAAACCAGTTTAAAACCACGTCCTTGGTATCCAGTTAGGAATTCCCACAGGTGTTTAGCATACATGAATATAAACAAAAGTAAATGTGACATCAACCATAGTCTAGCAAAATTGAAGTTTACAATCCATAATCCTTTATACATGCCTTGAGATAAAGGATAAGAAGAAATACAACTCTTCACTTCCCGAAGACGATTCTACGTCACCGGTAGTAGCTACCTACTCTGTACTACTCCTCGCGTCTCCTAGAGGGGTTTAATACATTTGAAAACAAGAAAAGTGAGCGAAAGGCCCAGTAGGATATAATTTGTATAAAACATAGTAAATAAAGGTACTCACGGTCCGAAGACATACACCTGGAACTGGTCATCCCTTTTTAGAAAAGGAAATACTCACATAGTAGAAAATGTCTGTATAATGAAAGTGTGCAGCTCATCATACCACTAAACAAGAAACAGTAAAATGTCTGTCTAGTGAAATGTGCAGAGCCATAATTCCACTAAACAAGAAGTGGATCCGTACGGGTTTCGGGACCTGCCCCTAAGGATGCAATTCCCACATCCCAATCTCTGAGGCCACCATGCGTTATATCATTCCTTAAAATATTTCATTTTAAGAAATGATACTCTTTAAAATCTCATTTCCAAAATCATTAGCGTTCTCATGCTATTTCTTTAAAATCATTTTCTTTAAACATGTTTTGTTCTAAAACATTTTCATTGGCCAAAATCATTTAAAGTGAGGCTAACAAGGATATGGACAACGATATCCTACCTCTCGGATGTGAAACATGGGCTAGCCTTCCGTTCTCCTAGCCTCCGCTTTCCTTAAAGCTTTAATACTTAACCTTCTCCACTAGCTTTATCACAAAAGCAATATGTTAGGAAATAATTCTCATTCCTAAAACGAATTAAGCTCAATCATGTTTAATTGTTTCCTATTAGTGTGCCTAGATTCAAATCCAAGTTTCACAAATAATTTTATAATTCAGTTTGGGGGTTCTTTAAAAATTAAAATCCAACCCATAGGTTTGGTTTTCCTATTTAATTTCAGTTTAAAAATAAGTTTTTAAAGAAATTTCGGCAGCATCCCGGCATAAATAGGAAAAATGCCAAACCTGCAATTCAAGTTCAATTTCAATATATATTCTCCAGAATCCATCAAAATCAGTTTCCAATCAATTAAACAAGTCGAATAACTAAAAACCCCCAAATTTCATTCAATTCCAACAACAATTGTTCAAATTCAAACCCTAACTCAAAATTATTCAAATCTAACAAAAATCAAACTTTCTCAAGCTTAAAATTCGAATCAAAGAGTGGGTTTCAAAGGGTTTTACCTCAAATCAGTTGCTCGAGCTTTGTCTCCCTCAATTTCTCCCATTTTTCATTTTTTTTTGTGATTCTCGGCCAAACTGCCGAGAGAGAGAGGGAGAGAGAGAAACCCGGAGAGAGAGCAAGGGAGAGAGAAAGGCCGGTGGGAGAAAGCCTGGAGAAGGAAGTGGCCGGCGGTGGAAGGAAGAAAGAGAGAGAGAGAGAGAGAGAGATGGGCACTGGTTGGTGAACCAGAGGAAGAAAGAAGAAAAAAGAAAAAGAAAGAGAGGGGGTGGGCTGCACGGGAAGGGAAAGGGGGAAAAGAAAAAAAAAAGAAAAAGGAAAAAGAAAAATGGAAAAAAGGGGAAATGCATTAAAATTTAAGTGTATTTTCAAAAACTTTTGGGGTGAGATTATAAATACTGAAAATAATTTAAAGTACATTGATTAATTGTGAAAATTAAATTAGGCACACTAATAATTCACAGTTTAGCATTATTAAACATGTCTAATTCTGGAGGGCGTTACATACTTACTGTTGGGAATGGTGTCCTAGAAGCAAGAGATGTAATAGGATATTTATTCCGTAATTAATAAAAGAGTTTATTCATCATTTTATATGCATATATTTATAAATATTTTATGAATATCAAATGAAAATTCCGTGATTATTTGTGTAACCTTAAACATTGTATAGAAGTGTTATATATGAGAGGATAATGTTTAAGGATAATAATAAAAAACGTTGTTCATAATGAATTTAATTAAGGTTCGGAATCTTTAATTAAAACATTATTAATACATGTCATTCCCATTTAGAATGGAACGGTGCTATCCGCACTATTAATATGGTGAGATATTGAATGAGTGTATTTCGCATAATGAGATTGTGTGGAACAGGGACAAGAACACAATATGAATTTCTAATATTTTCCGTTAAGCATAGAAATTCTAATTCAGTCTACCGATGGTCATATGTAGAATGATCTTAATCCTGAGTTCTTAACAAACTCCTATTTATGGATTTGTGTCTTTAGAAGTAATTTATGTCTATAATTTTGAGTGTGCAATTCCAAGTTTATAGTGGAGTAACTATTAGAATTAATAAAATTAATTAATTAATTAAAGTGTTTAATTAATTATTAACTTTATTAGAGGTCGGGATTATTGGTCCATTAGTCCCCGCGTCGTCTTTGTAATTCGACTAGACACAAAGGACAAAATGGAAATTTTAGAATTACGGAATTCTAAAATTAAATACTCGAAAATGATTAATTGAGAATTAATTATTATTTCAATAATGTGATTATTTAAATTTGAATTTGAATCATGAACATATTTTAAATTTATCCTTTTAAACTTATTTGATAAGTTGTTCAATTTAGAATTCAAATTAATTTAAGTTTGACTTAAATTCGAATTTGAATTAGAATTAAAATTGGACTACAGGATAAATGATGATTTTCTCTCCCTTCCCTATCTGCAATTGGCGCCACATACAGGGAAAAGAAATCCTAGCATGGCCGGCCACATAGAGATAACGTAGAGGAGAATTTTTGTTCAAAATTTAAATAAGAGAGAGAGATTTGATTCCTTCTAGAAGCTGGACTTCTACTCTATAAATAAGATATGATGAAAATTTCGCGTGATAATTTTTTAACCTAACTTAAAAGGGGCTGGTCGAAATTCCCACAATAGAGAGAAGGAAAAAATTTTCTCCCGAAAATTCCACATCGTGCATGCGTTGGTGTTTGTAGAACATTCGAGTGTTTGGTCAAATCCGTTTTAGTATCGAGTGTGCCCATACACACGTCTACGTAGATTCAAGGAATTGATGTGGAAGACTTTAGTTTTCTAAACACAAGGCTTTGGAGCAAGAATTGTTCGTGGTCAAAGAACTCAAGTTATCATCTGAGTCGGCCTCCAGGTATTTTTCCTAATTGAGTTCTTGATATACAAATTAATGTGATTAATTTATTCGTGCATAAATTAATATAATCTATAGAGTATCTCAAAAGTTTTGTGAAAATTTTTGCTATACTTGATCTGCCCTCCACCACGCTTCCGCATCTGAATTCGATTCGGTTACCCACACTTACTATCTAGGATTAGGAAATTTCAGCAGAGTTTCACCTAGTTTTTCTCGTTACCCGAGCTTTCAATAGCTCGTTTCAACTTCAAATTTCAATTCCTGGAGTCAAGATTCATAATTCTCAACACAAATTTCAACTCAAAAATTGAACAAAACACATGTTCTTTCTCATCTAGGGCTCACAAATTTTTAGTCAAAATCCATCGAAACCTCATTCAATCATTTCAATTCCTACGCCATTAGACTCCTATCACGGTGCTCCACAAAACCTCAGTTTCGGTTTTTACTTTAACGAAAGTTTTTCGAGATTGGTTACTATTCATCCAAATAAAAAATCATAGAATTTCACTAGGAAAAACCCAAAATCTTACCTCTATGAGTTGAGATCTCCCGCTAGAACGCCACGGGTTTTTATTCTACTGGACTGAACGAAAGAAATTTTGACAAAAATGCTTGATTCTCTTGATTTCTCTTTTATTTCTCTCTTTCTCTGTTTGGTTCGGCCACTCTAAGGAAAATAGAACACATTTGGCTTCTAATTTCCTTCCTAAGCCTTTTTAAGAAACCAATTAATTTTTTATTAATTTTTTCCTATTACTTTCCAATTTAAAGAAAATACTTTAATTCTTTTTCTATTTCTTTCCAACAAAAGAAAATGCTTTAATTCTACTAATTCTACTTAAGTTGAATACTTAATTTGAGTCATTCTAAGTTCCTCAAAGTTTTCTTGTCGAGACCCAACTTTCTGTTTCTTAAAACAAATCTCTTTCCGGTACTGCTAATCTCCCCCTCGGTACAGGTTCTGTACTGCATTTATGGACTGCCAGGTACCCCGGGTCAAACTTCTCATATTCAACCCAATTCTTTTGGGGATCTCATTAGTTAATTTTTTTCTGAAATTTTCATTTCAATCGATCCAGAATTGCTCAAAACGCTTACCCTTGCGGTACTAGTTTTTGAGCTATTTCTCGCTCTAATTGACTCGAGAAAATCTTATTTCAGGAACTATTGCTATTTTCTTTGCTTCTAACATTTCTACTCTTTTCCTAACCTATCATTTGGTTGCATACCAAAATTTTCAATTTTTCAGAACTAAAATATAACTGGTAAAATTTCTATTTTTTTTACTGATATTGCATTATGGATAACTGATATCTACGAATTTTCTCTAAAGAAATATTCGTATTATAACTTTACACATTTCAGGAAATTTTGCCCCGTACATAAAGTTTCTACACGACATTCTTTCGATCAAGTCAAAATTTCACTACTTACAACTCCGGAAAGAATTACGGTCAAATGCCGGACTATCCGAATTGGACTAAAATTTTCCTGGTCATTACATTCACCCTTCCTTAAGAATTTTCGTCCCGAAAATTAGAAGATATGGGGGTATTTTTGTCTAATTTCTTCTTCTACTCCCCAAGTGGCTTCTACGACACTGTGATTTTTCCACTGAACTTTGACCATTGGGATGCTACGACTTCTGAGCTTATTCTCTTCTCATGCTAAAATTTAGATTGGTTGCTCCTCATAAGATAAATCTTCGCGGATCTGAATAGGCTCATACTGTAACACATGCAATGGATCCGAGATATATTTCTAGAGCATTGCTACACGAAACACATTATGCACTGAAGCCAAATCTGGCGGCAGAGCTAGTCGATAAGCTACCTTCCCTATTCTTTCAATGATCTCGAAAGGTCCTATGTAACATGGGCTCAACTTATCTTTCTTCCAAAAACGCATCATACCCTTCATTGGTGCGACTTTTAGGAATACGGAGTCCCCTACAGAGAATTCCAAGGGTCTCCGGCATTTATATGCATAAGTTTTCTACCGACTCTGAGCTGTCTCTAACGTTCTGTGAATCTTTTGCACTGTGTCAATGGTCTCCTGAATGAGCTCTGACTTGTGAAGCTGCTTTTCTCGAGTATCATATCAGTGAACTGGTGATCTACATTTCCTTCCGTATAGAGCTTCATACGGAGCCATGCCGATGGAAGCTTGATAACTTTTATTATACGCAAATTCGACCAATGGCAACTTCATGTTCCATGCTCCTTTGAAATCCACAGCGCAAGCACGAAGCATATCTTCTATAGTCTGAATTATTCTCTCAGATTGTCCATCAGTGTGGGGATGAAACGTTGTACTATAGCGTAATTCTGACCCCATCGCTTCCTGAACACTTCTCCAAAAATTAGAGGTAAATTGGCTGTCTCTGTCTGACACTACGCTAACTGGTACTCCATGTAGCTTTACTATGTTAGCCACGTATAACTCAGCTAATTTCTCTAAGGAGTAAGTTATCTTGATTGGGATGAAATGCGCTGATTTCATTAGCCGATCGACTATTACCCAAATGGCATCATATCCTCCGCTGGATTTCGGAAGTCCGGTCACAAAATCTATGGTTATATGTTCCCACTTCCATTCTGGGATCTCTAGTGGTTGTAAACTTCCAGCTGGTCTCTGATGTTTTGCTTTGACTTTCTGACATGTCAAACAACGACTAACAAAGTCAACTATGTCGTTCTTAATTCGCTTCCACCAAAAATGTTGTTTCAAGTCTTGATACATCTTGGTGGCACCTGGATGTACGGAATATTGCGCGTTGTGCACTTCCATTAGTATCTGCTTCTTGATTCCTTTTTGACCCAGTACACAAATTCTTCTTTGGTATAGAAGAATCCCATCTTCTAAAAGGCTGAAGTTTGACTTTGCATTTTCTACCATCTCCTTCCTGTATTTATCCATAGTTGGATCACATTTCTGAGCTTCTCGTATCTCATCTTGTAGCACGGGTTGCAGTCACAGAGAAGCTAATTTGTTGGAGATTAATTCAAGATCCAGGAGATAAATCTCTTGTCGAAGTTGTTTGGGCAACAATTCAGTCTCCACTAGAGTCCGCATTGCTGGATTTCAACTCAAAGCGTCTGCTACACGGTTAAATTTACCTGGATGATAGAGGATTTCACAATCATAGTCCTTCACCAGTTCAAGCCATCGTCTATGTCTCATGTTAAGCCCCTTCTGCGTGAAGAAGTACTTTAGACTTTGATGGTCTATATAAATTTGGCATTGAGCTCCATACAGGTAATGCCGCCATAGTTTGAGCGCAAAGACTACTGCAGCTTGTTCAAGATCATGCGTTGGATAATTACGCTCGTGATCTTTCAATTGCCGAGATGTGTAAGCAATGACCTTACCATTTTGCATCAACACAGCTCCTAGTCCTGGTTTTGAGGCATCACTGTAGATATCAAATTTTTCTCCCTCTTCTGGAATCGTGAGCACTGAAGCACTAGTTAATCTTCTTTTGATCTCCCTAAAACTATGTTCACATTTATCTATCCATTCATACTTCCTATCTTTTCTAGTTAATGTAGTCAGAGGGGCTGCAAGACGAGCAAATCCCTCCACAAACCTCCTATAATACCCTGCCAATCCTTAGAAGCTTTGAATTTCTGTAACATTCTTTGGCACTGGCCACTTGTCAACTGCTTCAACTTTTGTTGGATCTACTGTTATTCCTTCCTTGGATACCACATGACTGAGGAATTAGACTTTATCTAACCAAAACTCACACTTAGAAAACTTCACATATAGCTGATGTTCCTTTAACGTGTGTAGCGCGATCCTCAAATGTTCTGCATGCTCTTGTGGACCTTGAGAATATATAAGGATGTCATCGATAAAAACAATAACAAGCTTATCTAAATATGCCCTGAAAACTCTGTTCATAAGGTCCATAAATGACGCTGGGGCATTTGTAAGTCCAAATGACATCACTAAGAATTCGTAATGTCCATACCGAGTTCTGAATGTCGTACTGGAAATGTCTTCTTCCCTAATCTTAAGCTGATGATACCCGGATTAAAGGTCGATCTTTGAAAATGTGGTAGCTCCTTTCAACTGGTTGAACAAGTCGTCAATTCATGGCAACGGGTACTTGTTCTTGATGGTGACTTCGTTAAGCTCTCTATAGTCTATGCACACATAAAGCGTGCCATCCTTCTTTTTTGACGAATAGAACTGGAGCTCCCCATGGCGAGAAACTCGGTCTAATGAAGCCTTTGTCTAGTAACTCCTGGAGTTGAACCCACAACTTTTTCAGTTCCGCTAGAGCCATTCTATACGATGCTTTAGATATTGGTGCGGTTCCTAGTAGAAGCTCTATTTCAAAGGTTATTTCCCGATCTAGAGGAAGTTCGGATAATTCTTCTGGGAAAACTTCTAGGAAATCCCTGACTACTGGAACATCTTTTGGCTGAAGTTTTGCTTCTTGCTTTTTATCTACCACATATGACAAGTATCCAGTGCATCCGCTGGAAACCAATCGTCCAGCTTCTAGTGAACTAATAAAACGTTTGGGTGTTCCTGATGTAGAACCCATGTATTCAAACGCTTGCTCTCCTTCCGACTGCAAAATTACCTTTTTCTTTCTACAATCTATTGTAGCATTATACTTTTCTAGAAAATCCATTCCTAGGATCACATCATAATCTACTAAGTCCAGTATAACTAGATCTGCACTAAGTTCTCTTCCTGCTATCTCTACCGGATGGTAGTGCTGTCTTAAAGACTTGACCCATCTTCTCTTGAGGATGTGGTATTCGTTTAACAAATTCTAATGATGCAAATGTATGTGTGGCTCCTGAATCAAATAAAGCTCATGCAGGAACATGAGCAACAGTAAGCTGACCTTCTACTACACTAGACGTGCTTGCCTCAGCATCTTTTTTTGTGTATGTCATTAGTTATGCATTGGCTTGTGGGGAAGCCTCTATTCTGTTCGGTTGAGGGGTTAGAAGTACCCGCTGTGCTTGCATGGCATGAAATTGTGGAACTTATGGCCTTTGTGGTGCCATTCCAGGAGATCCTTCTTTGAATGGACATTGTTTTGCATAATGCCCTTTCTGTCCACATGTATAACATACACCTATACTGGCTTTGCATTCTCCAAAGTGTTTTCTTCCACACGCCTGCCAGATGGGAACACTGGGACTGGTATATTGGTCCTGCTTCTATTGGGAATTTCGCTGACTTTGATTGCGACTCCCGCTGAAATTACCCTTTCTCTTATTGAGGTTTTACTAGTTTTGATATTGTTACTGATTGCCCTACCCAGGTTTCGATCCCTGGTTACTTCGGCTTCCTTGACCTTGCTGATTGGTATTGTGGCTCTGCTTAGTGGGTGCCTGTGCCTTTTCTCTCTATTTCTTCTTATCTTTCCACATATTGGCTCGTTCTTCTTTAGATTTAGAAATATTATGCTCTGTACGTATTGCCCAGTTCACTAAATCTGCTACTGTGGTTGGTGGATATTCCCCACTTTCCATGACGGTGGCTATATCTCCCTGGAGCATGTAAATCATTCTTCTAACTCGTTCCTTCTTCGTCGGTACTAACTGAGGACACAGTCGTGCTAACTGATCAAATCGTCGACAAGCCTCAATAACTGACATGTCACCCTACTTAAAATTATTGAACTCATTCTGCTGAGTCTTAAGGGCTTCTAAGTTATAATATTTCTGATTAAATTCCCTTAGGAAGTCATTCCACAAGATCTGTCTTACATCTCTTCTAGCGCACACCGATTCCCACCAATAACGGGTGTCTTTTCTCAATACAAAGGCGGCGCACTATATCTTCTCCTTGTCAGTGAGTTCCATAAACTCAAATACAGTCTGAATCGATGCTAACCATTCTTCAGCTTCAAGTGGATCAAATTCTGGTGGTGCCATTTTCTTAAATCTCATATAAAGTGGTTCTCGTTGGACCATTACTTGGTGCACCATTCCAGTTCTTATTGGTTCTTGGGGTTCTACAACCCTCTCTGGACGTTGCTCAGGCTAGGCGGTTGGTGTTGGCACAGCCTGTAGAGGGGGTGCTCCTCCAACCTGCTGACCCTATATTAACTGTGCAACTAACTCTCTTAACTGTCTACTTTCCTCAGCTTGGGCTACTAATTGCCCTCTGAGACCTGCTACTTCTGCAACAAGGTCCTGTGCTGGTGGATTTTTTTCTGCTTATTATCTTTTTGGACGTGTACGAACCATGTTACTGTGTCTCAACCTAAAAAAGAGGAACATAGTTAGTTTAAAGGCAAAAAGGGTTACTTTAAGAGTTTCTTTACTAACTATACTTTAACTTCCATTCATTTTCATAGCAACTAATAAAACATACATTTTGTATGTTCTTCAATTTTACATTTCTCATTTTATACATGTCACATCATATACAAAACATCACAACCGTTAAGGCTTCTTAGCCTTTCAATCATTACTATTTACAAAATCTTGCGTCATTTTTCAACTAATGTGATGCTAGATCCTAGCTCAATCCTCGTCATCTATGTATTCATCGGGGTCCTCGTCCGGGTCCTCCTCT
Organism: Morus notabilis; assembly: GCF_000414095.1. Lineage (NCBI taxonomy): Eukaryota > Viridiplantae > Streptophyta > Magnoliopsida > Rosales > Moraceae > Morus > Morus notabilis. Next base: position 509,285 of record NW_010364747.1, on the reverse strand, counting down.
GAATCCTCCTCTGGGTCTTCCTCTGGGTCTTCCTCTGGATCGGGTTGAGGGTTATCACTAGCATCCTCATCAGCGGTCCTAACATATGTCCATCTTTGTCAAATAGCTACAGGTTCATCCATTGCCTCTATTTCAGGTCTCGGTCGCTGTTGAGACGTGGAGGCTTCCACGTCATGTCTCATCACTCAGGTATAAGAAAATGGAAAATCTCGCCTAGCCGCAGATGGCCCTGTCCTTTCCGTAAGTATTTGGCGCTCACATTACTTCGCCTCAACAATATACTGCGCGAATGTCTGTTCCATATGTGGAACTAATCGTCACTGGTACTCCTCTGTCAAACCTCTCCATACGATCTGACACCGCTCATCCTCGCTAAAATTAAAAATCTGATTAGGAGTTAGCATGTCTGCCAGGACCCTTGCCATATATAACACGATCGCCTCATCAACTGTCATACTAACACCCTCGGCTGGTAACACGAACTCCCAGGCTTGGGTGTAGGTCACGGCTACCCTTGCTTGTGTCGGTGTCTCCCCACTCAGTTATGGTGCCGGCTCGGGTGGTATGGCCTGGGGAAGGAATTGATACTTCAACATATGACAAAACCTTTTCCACTGCATCTCTGTTATCTCATCCTCATCTAATGCCTGCCAAAAGATTAGGGCATTGCCCTCTAATAAACTAGTTGCTAATGTAACCCACTCCTCTTGGGCTATATCACTGGCTCACATCGCATATTCTACGTGGTACAACCAATCCCTAACTCTAGTGGGATGTCAATGCCCATCATAAAAGGGTGGATTATAGGTATAGAACCTGGCTGCAGCTCGACCCGTAGTTAAGACACCTTTTCTCATTCGGTGCACAGCCTTGGCCGCTATCGGCGCTAAGGCCTTAAATGCCCAGTCTACTGGAGGATGACTATGCATATCAGGAATAGTTACAGACCTCTCTGGTTGTCGGAACAGTGAGGATAGAAATTTCCTTACCCGTCCCCATAAGGTATTCATTCGTGAGGTGGACACTAACCGTGATGATGGTGATGATCGATCCATAAGTACCTGTTCCGTTTTGCCAAAAGAAATAAACAATTTCAGTTTTATTCTATTAACTAATTTACCTGGACTGTGCAGAAGCATCGGTGTGAAATTTGTCATGACAGGAGTAGGAACGCCGCTCTGATACCAACTGTGATGCCTCCCGCCTTTGCGGCGGGTCGCCAACCTTATACTACTACTAGTAGGCCAAAATATTGTCTAATCCATTACTTTTTTTACTTGACTATCACCTCATTATATCACGTCCACACACAGGTGAGGTGAAATTTTTTCTTGTTTGCTAACCTCTGAGTTCTCAACATGTTCTTTTGTTATATTAATGTTACATCTAGCTAACACTTTGTAATTTTGGATATGGAAATAATCCCCGAAACTTATCTTAACCTATTACAGTCTGATGCTCTTTACCAACACCGTACCATCTATTTCTTAATACTTAATACCCAAAATTTTGTTCTTCATTACATTAGTTCTACAGCGGAATTTTTCCTACGTGGGCGAAGTAGACACTACTCCCGTGAACCCATGTCATATCCGCCACCTTGCATCAACCAATCCATCCAACAGAACTACTATATAGCTGGTTGTTTACCTGTGTTACCTGCAACACGAGTAAATAGATGAGCATATGCCCAGCAAGTATAGACATGCAAACATCTTAAAACTAGTAGAACTGTATAATGTGTCATAATGCAGGATTGCACACATGAATATGTTTTCTTCACAAACATGCTTTAATAACTACTTTCTGTCTTTCTGTTCTTGTTACCGTGGGCCTGGGCCCCTGCTTAGCTGCCTGGTCTAGTCAGGATCACTTACTTTTAAGGGGCTAGATGCATAATGTTCACGCATACCTTAAACTAAGCATTAGGGTAACCGTATGTTGCCCTTCTACAATCTAGGACACTAAGCCCTTAAACACTCAAAATCACATAAACTTAGAAATATAAGCAATTTCATAATTCTAAGTCTATCCTAGAGTTTACTCGAGTACAGACAAACATGTATGTCTAAACTTACAAATAATCTGCTAGTATTTCTGCTTGTTGAGAATTCTTCCTTCTTGCTTCGGTTTTCATGCCAAAACCTGTGGCATGGAAATCGGTATCAATTTCCAATTCTCAATATCAAAATTCCTCAGATTTAGATTTCTAAATCCAATCTCAAACTCATTTTTGAATTTTATTCCTCTAACCTGAACTTTCTAGCTTAAGAGGGAAATTCCGTAATTTGTGTGTCTCAATTTCTAACTTCAATTTACTCATTTCTGGATCTTAGAAGTATTATTCCTACTCAAAAATTAAATCCATAACTAAATACTTACTATCTAGGTTTAGGAAATTTCGACAAAGTTTCGCCTAGTTTTTCTCGTTACCCGAGCTTTCAATAGCTCATTCCAACTTCAAATTTCAGTTCCTCGAGTCAAGATTCATAATTCTCGACACAAATTTCAACTCAAAAATTGAACAAAACACATGTTCTTTCTCATCTAGGGCACATGGATTTTTAGTCAAAATCCACCAAAACCTTGTTCAATCGTTTCAATTCCTACGCCATTAGACTCCTATCACCATGCTCTACAAAACCTCGGTTTCAGTTTTTACTTTACCGCAAGTTTTTCGAGATTGGTTATTATTCATCCAAATAAAAAATCATAGAATTTCACTATGAAAAACCTGAAATCTTACTTCTATGAGTTGAGATTTCCCGCTAGAACGCCATGGGTTTTGATTCTACCGGACTGAACGAAAGAAATTCTGACAAAAACGCTTGATTCTCTTGATTTCTCTTTGATTTCTCTCTTTCTCTCTTTGGTTCGGCCACTCTAAGAAAAATAGAACACATTTGGCTTCTAATTTCCTTCCTAAGCCTTTTTAAGAAACAAATTAATTTTTTATTAATTTTTTCCAATTTAAAGAAAATACTTTAATTCTTTTTTCTATTTCTTTCTACCAAAAGAAAATGCTTTAATTCTCATAATTTAATTCTACTAATTCTACTTAAGTTGAATACTTAATTTGAGTGGTTCTAAGTTCCTCAAATTTTTCTTGTCGAGACCTAACTTTCTGTTTCTTAAAACGAGTCTCTTCCGGTACTGATAATCTCCCCATCGGTATAGGTTTTGTACTACATTTCTGGACTGCCGGGTACCCCAGGTCAAACTTCTCATATTCAAATCAATTCTTTTGGGGATCTCATTAGTCAATTTTTTTTTCTAAAATTTCCATTTCAATCGATCCAGAATTGCTCAAAACACTTACCCTTGCGGTACTAGTTTTTGAGTTATTTCTCGCTGTAACTGACTCGAGAAAATATTGTTTCAGGGACTATTGCTATTTTCTTTACTTCTAACATTTCTGATTGCACTATGCATAACTGATATCTACTAATGTCCTCTGAAGAAATATTTGTATTATAACTTTACACATTTCGAGAAATTTTGCCCCGTACATAAAGTTTCTACACGACATTCTTTCGATCAAGTCAAAATTTCACTACTTACAACTCCGAAAAGAATTACGATCAAATGGCCGACTGTCCGGATTGGACCAAAATTTTCCTGGTCATTACATGTTTTTAATAACAATGAGGCATTTTACATCTTTCTCTTTCACAAAATAGAACATAACATCAATACATCTGAGCGAAAAATGCTCTTGGTGTTCTAAGAGAAAGACACTATTGTGAAACTTTTACAATGAAGTTTCATCCAATCCAAAAGGGAGTCAACTACTTTTAATGTTGAAACAAGATTCCACAATCACATCATATAAAATAGCCTCTCAATAGACCACATACTTCGTATCACAGTTGAGATGCTAAGAGTGTCTACTTGACACTTTTCAACAAAGTAGCTCATCCTTTTATTATCTATGCAGCTTGCATAATCGGCTTCACAAGATCCAACTAAAAAAAGAGTGTTGATTAGTCGATACCCATTCATCTGGTACTTCATTCCCAGTTAATTCAGTAATAATAACGACGATCACTCAAGTATCGAGTCTGCACGTAAACAACAAACATAGTAATAAGACGTGTGTATACTTGAGCATACATCAGGCTGCCAGACACAAAGGCATAAGGCACAATTTAGTTTGATCTCTCTTATTATTACCATAAGGACATTACACCTTTGAGAGTTTTTTGCCTTAAAAAACATTTCTTACTAGGAGAACAAGAATGCATACTAAACCTATTCGAAACAAGAACAATATAGGTTTTCAACAACGACCAAAAAATGCACTAAACCTTGTCACGGAGAATCCACGTGCCTAGAACATAAGAGTCCTTTTTAAGATTCTCAAACCAAAGTGACTAGGCAACATGCTATTCGTCTCAACCAACACATTAGAATCACTAGGCACAAGCAAGTTGTGATCAACACAAAAAATCAGAAATATGAAACTGTTCTCATTGACCTTACACATATGCATTTATCAACAACGTTCTCCATAAAGCTACTTTCAGTGACTGTCTCATCCAAAGTTGAGATACTACAGCCTTGATCTTTTCCATACACTCCCACTCATCATAAAGTTTCTCAACACATTAGTGGACCTAAAAAATAATTCACCCTCAAGGCTATGTCCATTTCAACATTAACAGATTCATCATGAGAGATCCATACAATATATCCATTATAGTTAAGCTTTCTATTACGCAAGTTCATGAACATCTAATTAATTTTTCATTCTCACTTCAACAAAAAAAGGACTATGTATGCCTGTACAAATAATAATTAGGCATTAAAACATTAAATACTGAATGGCCATTTTAAAACTTGAATCAATATCCATATTGTATGTCTAGATTTTATTTATCGAAATCTCAAATTATGTAGGGAAATAAATATAATATGACCATATAATATGGAATTCAAAACATGCCCAATGATTTTGAGTCTCAAAACAGTGAGAATTAAAATACGTAAAAAAATATATGAAAATCATTACAATAACAAAATATTTAAATAAAAGTATTTTTTGGTAGCTTATGTGCATCCATGCATGGAGTGTTGTGTGTCCAAAAGGCCTCTCTCAAGAGAAAATATAAAAATTTATGGGAGAGCTCCGTAACGCAATAACTGAGGTAATTTGACATGTTTAGACTCACAACAGTCGAGTATATAAACATTCACTATTGTCAAATTATCATAATTAAATATGCCATATAATATTAAACAGCACAACAAAACATTTATGTCATCCAATCACCAAACAAATTATATACAAAATGCCCATGAAAATTTTGTTTGAAAAATTATGAGAATTAGCCACCAATAAAAATATAATCAACTTATAAAATACATAAACATGATTTTATGGGCCCAAAACTCAAAATAATCATTTTAATGGGTAGGAGATGAAAAATGGAGCATGACAGTGAAAACTGCATTCAAAACGGAGTTAAAATCACAAAATATGACCAAATTTGGTAAAAAGTGAGTTCGACACACGCTTCTCATGCGCTCCAAAGCACGTTCATGCGCGCTTCCCAGCAGGCGCACTAAATAGGCCTGACGTGCATAATTTTTTTTTTTTTTTTTTTTTTTTTTTTGCATTTTCAGCCCTAAAAAATGACATATCGTATTAGGCCTAAGAAAAAATGACACATTATTTTTTGCACTGATCAAAACTACACGTCGTATCCGTTGTCCCTGACCTCCAGACGGGTCAAAATGACTCGAAACACGCTCGCAACCCGGCAATGCCATTACTTGGCCTTAAAAAGGCTATTTCTCATAATTTCGTCATCTTTCAATCCATAGCATCAAAATGACCCAAAACACTCAAAATTTCAACGAAAATGAAAACCCATTCCGGCCATTTTAGAACTCGATGAACACCCAAAAATCTCCTAACCAGTGCATAAAACTCATGAAAAATAGCACCCATAAGCTATATTCGAAGTGGGTAAACTCAAAAAATCATTTCTTTGAGCTAAAACACGGATTCAAAATTTTGGGTTTTTCTTCCACAAAAAATGGAAAAATCTGAAAATTGTAGCTCTAAACCCAAATAACCTGGCTCTGATACCATTTGCTAAAATTAATTGGTCTCAACACAGTTTCAACAAGATCAAAAATAATAATCTAGTCATAAATCTGAAGATATCATAAAATTACTTGGGCTTTAGGTATACATTTTTATGGGCAAAAGGATTTACTTCCTCTGATAGGCAGCAGAAAAGCATTGCCCACGGTCCTTGAAAACACCGTGGCCAGTCGGAATTAGTGAGAAGCTGCAAAACAAGAAAGAGTGGCAAAAGGTTCACTTGAACTCTTCTATGTCTCTCACTCTCTCTAAAACCGTTAGACCCTCACACACAAATTGTCCATGACAGCCACTCCAAAGGCAAAAGAGTATGCAACTCTTATGAAACCAAACGGGCCTATACTGTCAGAATAAAATCTTACGGCTAATACAATGATACTCATTGATGAGTTTATATAGAGTAACCATTAAAGCCACACTCATATTTATATAGATGCATACATAATTAAATGTATAATGTCTCTAATTCAACATCTGGACTAATCCAGTATTGATAACATGTTTCATTCAATATAATAAAATCGTTAGTATGTTAGTGTAACACTTAATTTGTTTGAGTGTAAAACTCAAAAAACGTAGTCCAAAAATGGTAACATTAAGTATTATAGTGAAACAAATATTTATGTGTTACACGAATGTATCTACGAAACCATGTCAAACGAAAAATGTTATCAGTGTTGGGCTGATTTAGATGCAAGATTTAAGATGTTGTGAATATATGTACTTATATGTATTTAGAATGTTTAAATACTTGGTTAATTAATTAATACAAAATTGAGTAGGATTTATACAAAATAGGGGCACGAAAATTCACCGTTCTAAATACATCACCATTGGGATGCATTCCATTTTCAAGAACTATTGGAAGAGGCAGTGTTGGAACTTTGGGCCGGCGGGCCGGCCCGAGGGTTGAATTTTTTGGGCTCAGCGGACAAGCCTAATTGTCAGCCCATCCAACACTCTATTTTCGAGCTCGCGCTCAGGCAGCTGGAAAATGGATACCACGCTAGAACCCGCCGCCATGTCGTCGTCATCAACCGCCGTCCGCCGGAATTTTTTTGAATTTTTCTGGTCAGGTCCGATTTGCCCGAACCCGTCCGACTACCGATTGCCTGAACCCGACCGTTGGAGCCCGACCCGACCCGAAGCCTAAAAATGCCGATTTACCCGACCTGCCCGAAAACCCGTCCAACGGCTAGTTTTTTTACCGTTGCCCGAATTTTAGCTCGAACCCGACCCGCCGAAACCCTAAAGTAGTCGTTGCACCTGATTTTTTTTTGTTAAAAAAAAAAACAATTTTAAGCCAAAATTTTTTCTATAAATAACCCTCATCCCCATCACATTTTTCTCACTCAAACTCTCTCAATCTCTCTCAATTTCTCTCAATCTCTCTCAATCTCTCAAATCTCTCTCACAATTTTTTCAAAAACTATTACATTATCATAAAACTCCCTCTCTCTCAAATCGCTCGTATTTTTTTATAATGGATCCTTTTGGTTATAGTGGTATTCCCGTTGGTGCCCAACACAACGTGGCAGAAGGGTAATTTGCCACTAATGAATTTGTTACGAAGGAATCTAATAATCTGACTCCGAGCCCTGGTGGCCATACTAGAGGTCGTGGTCGCAATAGTGGTGGGCGTGGAGAAGCAGAGAGTGCAAGTGTGACTGTGTCTGGGTCAGTAAGTGTTGCAACTAGTGTTAGAATTTTGGGCCGGTGGGCCGGTCCGAGGCCTGAATTTTTAGGGCTCGGCGGGCATGCCCAATTGCCGGCCCATCCAACACTCTATTTCCGGGCTCGGGCAGCCCAAAAATGGACACTACGCCGGAGCCCGCCGCCGTGTCGTTGCCGTCAACCGCCGTCTGCCATAATTTTTTTGAATTTTTCCGGTCAGGCCTGATTTGCCAAAATTCCCCGAACCCGCCCGGCTGCTCGATTGCCCGAAAACCCAACCACACTCAAAATTTTGACCGTTGGAGCCCGACCAGATCCGAAGCCCAGAAAAGCCCAATTTTCCCAAATTACCCGACCTGTCTGAACTGCCCGAAAACCCGTCCAACGGCTATTTTTTTTAACATTACCTGAATTTCAGCTTGAACCCGCCCTTACCCGACCCACCGAAACCCTAAAGTAGCCGTTACACTCGATTTTTTTTTTAAAAAATCAATTTTTTAACCCAAAAATTTCTCTATAAATACCCCCTATCCTGTTGAGAATGGTGTCCTAGAAGCATAAGATGTAATAGGATATTTATTATTTATTTAATAAAAGAGTTTATTCATCATTTTATGTATATATATTTGTGAATATTTTATGAATATCAATGAATATTTCGTGATTATTTATGTAACCTTAAACGTTGTATATAAGTGTTATATACGAGAGGATAATATTTAAGGATAATAATCAAAAAGTAATGTTCATATGAATTTAATTAAAGTTCACAATCTTTAATTAAAACATTATTAATACATGTCATTCCCATTTAGAATGGAACGGTGTTATCCGCACTGTTAATATGGTGAGATATTGAATGAGTGTATTTCGCATAATGAGATTATGTGGAACAAGGACACAGACATAATAAGAATTTCTAATCATTTCCGCTCAGTGTAGAAATTCTAATTGAGTATACCGATGGTCATATATAGAATGATCATAATCCTGAGTTCTTAACAGACTCCTATTTATGGATTTGTGTCTTTCGATTTACTCGGTACGGATTCTGAGATCCTGAATCCTATTCCTTGTATTTTGGAGACATGATGAAGTAGGTAGCCGGGAATGTTATTACACGAGATGGAATCCATTCCTTCTTAAGAAAGAAGTAGATAAATAATTCTCTTGAGGGTTGATTCGGTACTTGGACCAGTAGGAGCTCCGATTCATAAATGTGTTTTATGAATCACTGTGCATTAGAGAATCAATGATATTCAAGGATAAAGAAATAATTAGAGAGGTTAACAGATTTTACCTTGCTCTAATTATGAATTATTTATGGAGGATTGATCTATATGCAATGACTATATCAAATGGACACTTCACAGTTTAGAAGTAATTTATATTTATAATTTCGAGAGTGCAATTCAAAGTTTATAGTGGAGTAACTATTGGAATTAATAGAATTAATAAATTAATTAAAGTGTTTAATTAATTATTAATTTTATTGGAGCTCAGAATTATAGGTCCATTAGTCCCCGCGTCGTCCTAGTAATTCTACCAAACACATAGGGCAAAATGGGAATTAATTTTAGAATTACGGAATTCTAAAATTAAATACTCGAAAATTATTGATTGAGAATTAATTATTATTTAAATAATGTGATTTTTTAAATTTGAATTTGAACACATCTAGATTTATCCATTTAAACTTATTTGATAAGTTGTTCAATTTAGAATTCAAATTAATTTAAGTTTGACTTAAATTGGAATTTGAATTTGAGTCAAAATTGGACTACAGGATAAATGATGATTTTCTCTTCCTTCCCTATCTGATATTGGCACCACACAAGGATGAGAATCCTTATCTTGGCCGGCCACACTAAGGGATAAGGGAATAGGAGATTTTGTTTAAAATTCAAATAGGAGATAATTAACAAGCTTTATCTTAGAGATAGAGATTGGATTTCTTCTAGAAGTTTGACTTCTACTCTATAAATAAGAGAATGGTAGACAATTTTCGGAATGAATTTTTGCCCTAATTTTAGAGGTGGCCGAAATTTCTCTATAGAGTGAAGGAAAAATTTTTCTCCAAAAATTCCACATCGTGCATGCGTTGATGTTTGTGGAAATTCGAATGTTTATTGTAACCCATTTTGTCTCATGTGTGCCCATACACACGTCTTCGTGGATTCTAGGAATTGACGTAGAAGACGTTGATTTTCTAAACACAAAGCTTTGGAGCAAGGATTGTTCGAGGTCAAAGAACTCAAGTTATCATCCGAGTCAGCCTCCAGATATTTTTCCTAATTGAGTTCTTCATAAATGAATTAATGAGATTAATTTATTCGTGCATAAATTAATATAATCTATAGAGTATCTCAAAAGTTTTATGAAAATTTTTGTTATACACGATCCGCCTCTCCCCCGCCACGCTTCCGCATCCGGATTTGATTCGGTAACCAACATATTCCCCACACATTTTTCTCACTCAAACTCTCTCAATCCCTCTTTATTTCTCTCAATCTCTCTCAATTTCTCTTAATCCCTCTCAATCTCTCAAATCTCTCTCATAATTTTTCCAAAAACTATCACATTATCCTAAAGCTCTCTATCTCAAATCGCTCTTATTTTTTCATAATGGATGATTTGGTTATAGTGGTATTCCCATTGATGCCCAACACAGCGTGGAAGAAGGACAATTTCCCACTAATGAATTTGTTACGTAGGAATCTAATAATCCGACTCCAAGCCCTGGTGGAAATACTGGATGTCGCGGTTGCAATGGTGGTGAGCGTGGAGAAGCGGCGAGTGCAAGTACGACTGCGCGTGCATCTGCAAGTGTTGCAACCTCCAGGAGAAAATGCAAGTGTACCTCGACAGTTTGGGATTACTTCAACACAATTGAGGAGATTGACAATGAAGGCAACACTAAACATAGCTTAGTGTAAATTTTGTTTATCTAAATTATAATGTGACACTATTCACAGCACCACACACTTGAGAAGACACTCCAAAAAGTGTTTTCAAAAGCTTAGCCAATCCGGCAGACCCGAACTCCACCAAACACAATTATCTTTTGATCACACAACCGGTGGCCTAACCACTTAGAAATACGATCCGCAAGTAGATCGTATGGAAGTTACGCGAATGATAGCGGGTGCGTTGCGTTAACGGCAGATATTTGGTTTGCCGTTGCCAATAAAAATTATTTAGCTGTAACCGGACATTACTTTAAAGGATTTGATTTAGATAAGAGAATATTAGGTTTTAAATATGTTCTAGGATCACATAGCGTGGATTTAATATATAATACAATTTTAAATGTAATTAATGAATTTAGATTAAGAGATAAAGTAATGGTTATAAAATTAGATAATGCTATTGCCAATACAAAAGCAATTGAGTTCTTTAAAAATGATTTAAGTTTATTCAGTGACGGTACTATTTTTCACCAACGTTGTGCATGTCACGTAATTAATTTAATAGTTAAATCCGGTTTAAAAGAAATAGGTAATCACATTAAAAGAATTAGAGATAGTCTTGCATGGATTCAAGGTAGTAACCAAAGACAAGAAGATTGGTTTAGGTTCTTACAAGCATTAAATATACCTCCTAGAGCACTAGCATTAGATATGCCCATAAGATGGAACTCAACTTATATAATGCTTCAACGACGTATCCCCTATAAGGATGTTATAACAAACTATATGTGTGCAAAAGTAGGAGTAGGACATATAGACGCATATGATTGGCAAATTGCCGACGTTTTGTATCAATATTTAGGTAAGTTTTATGAAGTTACTCTAAAACTTAGTGGAACATATTACCCAACATCACATTTAGCTTTACGTGAACTTTTAAGAATTAGTATTTTATTTAGTGAATATATGGAGCAAACAATCTTAGGAGTTCCTATCCATTCTATGGAAAAGAAATTTAAAAAATATTGGTCTAAGTTGCCTTTGTTGTATGGCTTAGGTACTATTTTTGATCCTAGATTAAAATTAGAAGGTTTAGAAAGTGATTTAGAAAACTTAGGTGAATTTTCAGGCATCAATTGTTCAGACCAATTTCTAATAATAAAGACAAAAATATATTCGATCTATAGTAAATATGAGAGTAGGTTTAGAAGCACAAACTCAAAGAGTACAAGAACCACAACGAAAAGACGAAAACCCGCATTCATTCTTGAATGTTTTCGGGTTAAAGAAGAAAAAGAGGACAACTCAAACAGAAGCTGGGAGTGGATCTTCATCAACAAGTGGTAATGGCAGTGGCGGCGGCAGCTTCAACGAGCTTATGGCATACCTCAGTGAAGACTTAGTGGTCGAAGGTACTAGAGAATCATTTGACTTAGTTCAATGGTGAAGGACACGGGCATTAACTTGGCCAATCCTAACTCGATTGGCAATGGATATATTTTCGATCTCAGTCTCCACTATTTCATTCGAACAAGCCTTCAGTACGACAGGAAGAATACTTGAGGAACGTCAGAATGCATTGCAAAGGGGCATTGTTGAAGCCTTGGTCTGCATTAAGGATTGGGATCGGGCCGATCAACGTCTACAGGATACAATTTCACCGGCAAGCCAAGAATGGATCAATGAATTTAATCAATTAACATTTAATTTTGAAAACGATCCTTCAGCTTCAAATTAAATTGTAAATTTGTAATTTGTAAATATGTATTTACTTTTGACATTGTAATTGTATAACTTTGTAAGTTTGTAAAATTTGTAATTCGTCACAAAATGATTGCATTCTTTTTTCCTTGCCACGTTTTTGTCCCAATTGGGTTTTTCTTAGTAAGGTTTTTAACGAGACAATCATGAATTACGAATTTAAAAATTAATATACAAAATTTATTTATTAAATTGTGTTAATAATGTTTGTTGAATGTTGATTTTAATTTTTATATAATTTTAACACAAAATAACTTAATAATTATAAAAATTAAAAAATTAAAAAAAAAATTCGGGCTATTCAGGCGGGCTCGGGCTGCCCAGCCTGGCTTGGGCAAGCAAATACAAGCCTGCAGCCCATTTAAGGGCATTTTCGGGCTCGGGCAGGCCGCCTGAATTTTTCAGACGGGTCAGGTCGGACTTCGGGCAAAAAATCGGTATTTTCGAACGGTCGCGATCTACCCGTCCAAAGTTCCAGCACTAGGAGGCATTAAAAGAGAATGTCGAAGGGACGATAACCAAGCAATTAAATTGTTCAACGCCAAGGTCTCTTCTCAGTTAGCTTCCCTAAGCCGTGAACTTCCTCAGTCCACTATGATTTATGTTGATCTTTACAACCCTCTTCTTGATATCATCCTAGAACCCAATAAATATGGTGAGTGTAATTTAATATATTTAATTCCTTTTGGTGCAAGTAATTTAATACTATCTTGTTCAACTATAAAGCTTTTTAATTTTGTGAGACTATAGTAAAAAATTGAATTGTAAGTCAAAGCAATAAAAAGAACCGGACATAACTTATTTGAACTAGTTATGTATATCAAATCTATGTTACTCATAACCATACAAAAACATTACATTACTGTACCACCCGAATACTTTTAACATTCTTCTTCAATAAATAAAGAAATACAATGATACATGTGTGTGTCATTGTCATAATTAATTTGAAATTAATTTTTTTTTTTTTTTTTTTTTTTTTTTTTTTTTTTTTTTTTTGCTAGTAAACATGTACAATGATACAAGTGTAAAATTGTGATATTTATTCAACTTTTAGGAATAAGAATAAATTTTTAATTTTTTAGGACGGGCTATTTCTAGTATAATGAAATCTATTATATATATGAATATTATATATTGTATATATAGATTTAATTTGAATATTGTATCTATATATATGAAATCTAATATTGTATATTGTATATTTTTTAATTTTTTAGAATTAATTTTTTAGGACGGGCTATTTGTATATTTGTGCTATCCGCTAAGCAAAAAGGAACTTACATGGATCTGGTAGGAGATTTGCCAACGTGCGCGGCCGAGCAAAGAAAGATCGACAGCGCTATCCCAATCCGGCTCGAAAAAGAACTCGTACATGGCCTGGAAGAGGAGAGAAAAGCGTGGGGGCAGTTTCAGCGATGCGTCTATTTGGCCCCAGGAAATGTCGGGCACAACAAACTTCGGGTCAAAGACCCTCACCCCCGGAAGCAGCACTGCCTCTTTCTCCGGAGGAGCCTCAGAAGCCTCGGGAGCATCGGTAATGTCAATTACCGGCATAGATTCAGCTCCCACTGCAGGGGTCTCCTCATGACGAGGCCTCTTTGGCCTCGGCGCCTTCTGGGTAGAGGATTCCTCAGCCGGTTGCCTCAGCAGAACACCGGCGACATCCGCTTCGCTCGACAGGTCACAAGGCTTCTTCTTTGAGCGCCTCTTGTCCCCTAGCAAGCGCAGCCCGAGGGTGGAAGTCGAAGCATAAATAAATAAATAAAAACGTACCGCCGGCGGTAAAATGGAAAAAGTCTTTGACGGTGTCAGTATCAGCCGAGTCAGGAAGGGATAACAGGAGACCAGAATGCTCTAAGTTCTCCCGAGTCAAAAGGGTTTTGATGTGGCCCTCGTCCTCTGAATAGCTGAAGGCTGTCTTAACCCGGGCGAGCGTGCTACCAGCGAGCTGGGGGCGATCTTGCACGGAAGAAATTAGGGTCAGCGGTGTAATAACCTGACGGCGACAGGAAAAGCAGTCAAAGGTACATACTTAGCATCCCGAAGGACCTTTTCACCCCTTTTAGTTTAAAGGGCTTGTCCTCGGGGTGGACGTCGAACATGCCTTTAACTAGGAAGAACATGGGCTTCCATCCATGAGACGACGATGGCAGTCCCCTTATTAACCTTCTAAATTTGAGCTCCAACCGCCCATAACAACCCAAGAAATACCATCCCTCGCATCTAGGGACTTGGCAGAGCTTATATACAAAAAGGAATTCATCCAAAGGCACCTCTACGTCAAACCTTTGGTCCCAAAGCATCCACATGCTGGCAAAAATACACCAGAAATTTGGCACCAATTGGGTGGGGGAGATGCCGTGAAGGTCGCAAAAGTCCTTCACAAATGGATGAATGGAGAGAGTCATCCCCGCAGTAATGGCCCGGGTATATACAGATCGATACCCTAGGGGAGGCTGACTCGCCCTGTGATGAGGGTCTAGCAGGAGGAATTTAAACCAGCGACCATCCACGCGCCCCTTTTGGTACCGTGGATGATGTCCCTATCACGGGTCTTTGGCTCCACAAAGTCGGCCATAAACCATGGCCGATCCTCGTCTGGCCCCATAGACGCGACCAGAATATTTGTATCCCGGCCGCTGATCCCATCGGCGGAGCCCCTAATCAGGGAACCACCAGAAGAGGAAGCTTCGGCGGCATGTCCCTCATCACTACCGTCGATCATCCGGTCCACACTGTCTTCGTCGTCCCTCGGGTTTGGGATGTAGTCCTCGACATCCCTTAGGAGTGGGTCACTGGAAGTATGAATAGAGGAAGACTCCGCAGCCGGAGACAAATCCGGCCTGACGACGGGTACTCCCCCTCGACGTAGCCTTCTTCTAGGTGCCATTACTGTGAAAAAAGAACCTAAGGTTAGTCCTATAAGTCGAGGGGAAGGAAAATCAGTTTGGGGTCTAAGAAACCAAGGAATCCTGGTTGGTTAGAGCTAGGAACTGAGACGAGGACCATTCAACTAAGGCGTCGACTATTCAACTAAGGTGTCGTTTATTCAACTAAGACGCCGACCATTCAAGCGTGACGACGACTGTTCAAGCTAAGTCCAGAATATTAAACAAATCCGAAATTGCTCAAAGTCCCAGTGGCTACTCTAAAACTGTGAATGAAGGTCAGAACAGTTCCTAATACTCTTATTATACCAGTTTTTAGTCATTTCCCCCTATTCGAAGAATCTATCAGGAACCAGGATAGATTAAATGCGGTAAAAGCAAGAGGGATAGACAGGAAATGGTTACCAGGAGTTTAGAAGCGAGATGAAGGCACGGGCTCTGGGAGAAATATCACTGAAGAACGCAGTAAGTCCTGGGAAAATTTGCGCTGAAACGGGATATTCATTTCACTTTCCTAAATGGCAACTCGATCTGTAAACAAGAACAATATTTAGGTTCATTAGTCGTAAATATGATGTCTCATTCTTACTGTTATATTTATGACAATGTTTTATATTTGTCTTGTAATTTATTTTCATGCACATCCAGCCAAAAAAAAAAAAGAAAAAATTATTTTAGTACCCTATTAATAATATTAGAATGGTACATTCACTTTTAAATAAATGTTCTTTCAGTGCAGTGAGACTGATTTTTAGGACATACAATGTCCAAACTGTCCTTTTCATTAATCAAATAGAAACTAATAACTTTAAAAAAAATTCTCAAAACATTTTAACTTATTTTGGTTTTTTTAATTTTTAAATGTTTTAAAGGATCTCTTAATTTTTTTTTTTTAAAAAAATTATTAATTTGTTGTTAATTAGTGAGAATTGTAGAATGCACATTTTATATTTTAAAAATCAGTCTTATAGTGTAACGAAAAAATATTTTTTTAAAGGTGAAGGTATCATTTTAATATTATTAAAAAAAATACAGGGTATTAGCTATGGAGAAACTTTATTATAGAGAATACTAAAATACTTTTATCCCAATATATATATATATATATATGTATATATATATAAATATTCGTGGAGTTGAAGTACTTACCTTATGAAATAACCAAAGTGATCTTTAATGGTGAACTCACTTTAGCGAATTATTTAAACAGAAACTTTTTAGTCATGTTTTGAAGTGGCTAATGATGTTTGTAGCAATAAACGAAATTTTCAATTACTTATATAAAAGCAAAATTGAACATCTAGTCTTTGACATTTTTCCTTTTTTTTTATTACTTTGAATATTTTTCTTCGAATCTCTTTATGGTGAATTTTTGTATGGAATCTCTTTCATCAACTTGATCTTGATTATCTTCCTTTCTACATGTTTCATAGTAGTAAACTCCCCATAGTGAAGTACTTACCTTAAGAAATAACCATAGTGATCTTTAGTGGTGAACTCACCTTAGCGAATTATTTAAACAGAAAGCTTTTAGTCATGTTTTAAAGTGGCTAATGATGTTTGTAGCAATAAACGATATTTTAAATTACTATAAAAGCAAAATTGAACAACTAGTCTTTGACATTTTTCTCTTTTTTTTTTTCTTTTAAGTACTTTGAATTTTTTTCTTGGAATCTCTTTATGGTGAATTTTTGTATGGAATCTCTTTCATCAACTTAATCTTGATTATCTTCCTTTCTACATGTTTCATAGTAGTAAAACTCCCCATGTAGTAAAACTCCCCATGTAACAAATGAGGTTTTGGAAAATAATCTAGCTGGTGGTTAATTTTTTTTTTTTTTTTTAAAAAGGGTACGATAAAAGTACTCTACTGATAAAATACAGTTTTTAACTTAAGTTTAGTTAAATTATTAGCATGACTAAAGCCGGGTTCTAACCTCTGTGCAAGGCAATAAGGTTGCAGAGCCTAATTCCATTAAGGCTTCTGTCTCCCTAAGAGATTAATTCATTTCTCATTCTTTAATTTGCTCCATTAACGAAGTCTTTTTTAACCCAAAAAGATAAAAATAAAATAAAAAACGGCCATCTCTATCAATCTTACTCACTTCATTTGAAACACGTAAGGAATATGCTTTGTTCAGTATATAACAAGTCTTTTTATGTGTTTTAATACTGAACAAAAGTAAAAAAACACCAAGAACATATCACGTATTTTTCTGGAGAAGAAAGAAAATGAGATTTGAGAGAGTAATATTTTCTGGTTACGTTTTACTTATTTATAATTAAATGGCAACCTCTAATTGCACCCTTTAGAAATAACTGTTACCTAATCAGAAAGGTTGTAACCTTTCTGTAATTGTAAAATTTGAAACTACATTGTTTTTGAAAGGTTGGAACCTTTCAGAAACTTAAAAATGTATTAATTTATTTTTTAAAATCTGAATTTTAAAAGTAAAATTAAAATATATACTTTTTTTAGGTGCCAAGCGACAATTACGCCTAATAAGCACCAAAAATGCCACAAGAGACTGTCTTGCTGCCACTTCGTCAACCCACTCACTTGTGAGGTGGCTTATAAATTGCTTCTTCACTTTATAAATTTCCAATATGAGACTTTGATTGTCAAGCTACAAACCTTGTTCTTATACTTAAACTTGAACAATTCCAACACTCTTCATCGTTTGATTCTTCTCTAATTAACTCGTCTTGTTTTCTCTGGACCATTTTGTGGACTAATAGACATGCATAATTCTTTGAAGGGAAATAGTAGGAAATAGGCCAATATGAAAAGCTTAAGAAAGTATATAGGCTAACTTTGAGTTATAGAAATTAACAAGCCATAACTTGTCAAGTTATGGTTCATAATCAGATAAGTTATGGATAAACTTGTCAAGTTATGGTTCATAGCCAGACAAGTAATGGACAAAAACCGGGAATAACTTGTCAAGTTATGGTTCATAACTAGACAAGTTATGGACGAAAACAGTAATTTGGCTTATTTATTAACTTATATATATATATATATATATATATATTCACTCGTTGAAAATTTTAGTTTTAGTTCTTAATTAATTAGTATTTTCGTTCCGGGTCTTAATATGTTGTAAACATACTTAGAAAGTTACGTATAAAAATTTGGTTTTACAAATTTAGTAGTACAAGAGTACTTATTAATAGGCTTTTTTTATTTATTTAAAAAGGGTACTTAATAGTCTTTATTTTGTTTATCACTTGGAGACATTTTTCAATGTAGCAAATTTATTTTTCTTCTAGCAGGATCAGTAGTTGTTAGTAGACTTTTCTTGTAGTAGCAGCAGTAGATGTAGACGACGTGGTAGTAGTACAAGTGACTTGTGTGCGTTTATGATTGCATTTAAGTAGTATTAATAACTAGCAATTACATCTTCAAGCAAAAAAATATATATATGGGGATAATTATATCCTTCTAGCTAACCAATCTTATCTCGAATTTCTTGCATACTTGTACTTTTAAGAAATCTGGTCAACGAAATCATATTTCCTTTCATTTGCGACATAGATATGATCCCTTCCTTTCCTTTAGTGGCAAATATTGTAACTAAAGATCCATGCAACTGTTTTTACAAGATGTCATAGTAGTAAGTAATAATTTCTCGATCTATATATAACAGTATGAACTAAGCATATAATATAGATGCAGCGAGGTACAAAAGTAGTTATCGGTCACTCTTATAGCAACATAGGCCGCACAACTTCAGTGGTTATGTAGCGTCCACATATAGTACTCTTCGATGTTCTCTCTTGTTGGAGCAATAATTGAATTGTTAAATACCCTAAATTGCATAATAAAGAAGTATATGGTCAATGACCCTATCAATTAAACCAAGGCATATTAATGGCTGGAGATGACAACTCTACAATACGGGATTCCAAATGAACATAGAGTAGAAAAATAAACAAATTAGAGCATCTTCAATGTAATCTAAACTCCAGCATTCAAGTGAGAGAATCATTCTCGAATGAGAGTGCGTTTTTTAGAGCAAAATTTGACATATATAATCTTTATTAGTCAAATATTTTTTACATTTGATTGATATTGTTGTATTATTTTTTCATTTAATCATCGTGAGAACATTGTTACATCCAAACTATTCTGATATTTAAATTCTGTTTTACATTGATGTCTTTGGAAACTATAACATTTAAAAATTTAATTTCAATTCCATGATATATATATATATATATATATATCACTGTCCAATATATATATAGTTTGTTATTAACGTGTCAATATTTTTATTGCACTCGCGGTTGTTATGCTTGTTCGTAGCTAGCTCTTTAACATGTATCTCCAGTATTTTTTTTTTTTTTCCTAGTAAGCATGTACATCATCTAGTTACTTATCAATTTATATGCGAACCGTGATGAAGTCAGAAAATTTTGTCAGAGAAGACTAATTGCTACGATAACGATTGACTAATAATGATGAAAACTTTAATTAAATTCAACAAATTAATGTACTACAATTGTCCCCGATATATATAAATATATATTTTGAAATGGGTCTCCGACAAATTTTAATGCCTTGAAAATATTGTATAATAACCTCAATATTAAAGCTATTTAAGGTATATTTCTTATTGTACATAAAAATATAATTTATAAATTAATTTATCATTCAATTTTATCCATAGCGGAAATTAGTACCCTTCTCACAGTAGTAGTATACACTATAGAATTAATGATAATATCAGAAGTTGATAAACTAATGAATATAAGTTTATTGGTTTCCAATCTAAATATTTTTCATATAAGATAACTAATACCTTTCAAACGTAGCTATTTATCATTAGAAAGGACATAGATAATATAAACTTCAAGGTGGTCATCTAGTGTAATTGGGCTTTTGTGATGAATTGACTTTTGTTGAAGTGTAAAATTGTGATATTTATTCAAATTTTAGGAATAAGAACAAATTTTTAATTTTTTAGGACGGGCGTTTTGTAGTGTAATGAAATTTAATATATAAATTTAAAAAATAAAAAGTCAAGCCCCCCACCGTCCAGCCTGTCCCCCTTACTTTATTAATTAGCGGCTAAGCGATCTCATAACCATCTTTCTTTAACCAGTTGACCTTACTTCGTAATCTTAACCTCCCTTTCTTTATAGTTTAACTAAGTGACTTCTTTCTTTATAGTTCAACTAAGTGACTTCTTAACCTTAACATACTTTCTTACTTACTTTAGCATAGGCCTTCACCACTTGGGCGCTTCGGTCCCATGCTAGCTACGTCCCGAATCATGATCCCAATTTCTCTATGAAATAAATAACCTATCTCAAACTTTTCATGTGCAATCCATATATTGATTTGACGTTTCAATAAATTTGGAAGCTATGTTATTAATTAGTTTTGCATCAATTCTCTCCCAGAATACAATCACACCCATCAGATATAGTTTGCAGTACTTTTCGGACGTTGAGCATTTGTTTTTGCACTAATATTGGAAATATCTAATTAGTCAGGTTAGATAGCATTCTGAATCCAAATTCTCTGGAAATGAAAAAGCAACGTGCCAATCTGTGTGCGACATGTATCAATGCCACGTCATACATATTTTTAATATTTATAATACCAGTTTCCCAACTTTTTCATCAATCAATATTCAAAAAAATTTTGCATGCAGCATGCATGTACAAATTAAGAATAATAACCACATCACTATAATATGATAACAAAATATTTAAGAGAACAAATAATCAAATGAAATTAAGAACAAATGATAAAATATTATTTACCATCTTTTATTTTTTAACTCCTTAGAAGAACCTTTTTGAGAGCTAGCATGATTAAGAGCAAGGTTGAAAGAAAATTAGTTAGTTGTGAGAATAAAATTAAGTGCATATATATAATCAGTTGCTATAGTAAGATTAAGTGATTTTTTTTTCCCCTTTTGTTCTTGCTTTGCAACCAAACAGTTCTTCGAAAAACATTTAAAAATATTTGAACTGAAATATCAAATATGCCACAAGAGAAGTTTGACAATACATAATCAATTGTTGGAAGAAAAAAAAAAGAATAAGTGTTAAGAAAGATTAATATTAAGAAATAATATTTGTTTTTTTAAAGAAATATAATTAATATGTTCAATATGCTGAGGTGTAAAGGTAATGGTCCTAATAAGAGGCCTCAATTTAATGGGGCCTTAGGCAGTTGTCTAAATAATGGCCTTTACCCTTAAGCCAGCTTTGGTTTTTATATAGATATACACGATAAATACACATCTTGGAGAGGGCAAATAATAAACGACTGAGAAAATGCAGTACTGCTTTTGTTTTAATTATTATTACTCATGTATCCTTCTGCTTCTATTGATCTGCACTGCAGGAGCAGCCACAAAACTGCAAAGAAATGAGAGTATTTTGGCAATTCAAGCGTTTGGGGACTCATTTCTTGATACAGGCAACAATAACCATCTCATCTCCATAACCAAGTGCAATTTTCCTCCTTATGGAAAAGACTTCCCCGGAAGGAAACCAACAGGGAGATTTTGCAATGGAAAAGTTATCTCCGACTTGATAGGTACACACATTAATTATGAATATATTAGTTATATATACATGGGGAATTATATATATATATATATGTATATATTGGATTTTAAGCGTGACTATTGAATTTTGAGAAATGGAGCCAACAATTTGTGCAAAGCAAAAATTTTGAAGTACAATAATTTTCTTCATCTATTATTCGTTCAAGTTTTTTTTTTTATCTTCATTAATTTTCTTTTCTGCTTCCATCTACCTTTTTTTTTTATTTCTCTATAAATGTTGGAGTAATACTTTGTTTGAATTATATTGTGGATTAGACCAATTTGGTCATAATTACTAGTAATTTCTATAACTGAAAGGAGTGAAAGTTAAATTGTACTTTTATAAGGTATGATTGAATTGTGATGAAAATAAATCCATATAAATATTAAAATTAGAAAAAACTCACTATCTCATGTTGTCGCCCAGCCTACCTTGGTCCCGTCATGAGTGACTACTGATCATGCGACATTTCTCTTTCAATTTCTCTTTGCTGAAAATTAACTTGTATATATATTTGTCTACAGTACACCTATATACAAATTATATTTATATATATGTACATATTGGTGATACTACATATACGTTTTTTTTTTTTTAATTTATTAGTAGAGAAAAGCTACGAGTTTACTTTCATATCCACAATTTTTTTTAGAATCTTCCATGTCCAAAATTAGCACCAACGTCCAAAAAAAATGCCCTTTAAACCGCAAAAGTAAAATCTAGGGTTTAACGATGATCAATTAATGTTTACCTATGAAATTTTAGACAGAATCCAATTCACAGTCATAAAGGCAAGGTAGACATTTTTCTTTTCTTTTCCTTCTTTATTGTTTTTGGTACTCCAAGACGTGTTGTTTCTACAGAGTAAAACTAACCTCTTCCTTTCTTTGTTTTCACTTTTCTTATCCAAAACGTCCTTTTTTTTCTAATCTATCCAAAACGTCTTTTGTTAATCTGATTGAACTTTTTTATTTTATTTTTTCTGTAACTAATTATTTCACCACAAGTCACAAAAAGGCGAAAAACAAAAGGGAGAACATCATCTGTGTGGTGATAACTAGTAGATTCATTGAACTTGGAGCTTCTGCAACAGAGACGAATAGACCGAATCCCATCTTTCTTGAGCCCTAAAACTCCAACAACCTCCCAAAAAAAAAAAGGCTTGATTTCTCCAATTATGGGCGTCTTTCACTCTTCAAAATCCCCACCCTCCACAGAGCCATTAAATTTGAAGGAGCCACTAAATTCCTAATTGCCAGTAATTACTACCCTCTCCAATATGAAGGAGCCATTAAATTTCCAATTGGAGGCTTGGAGCTCTTAACTCAAGTGTCGAATTTAGAAAACCCTAGACTAGAGAGAAAAAATCCTGACAATTCCTAGCAAGATGTGTTTTTTGTTCTCTCTTGTTTATTATTCAATATATTTTTCGCAGAAGAATGAAGACATTTGGGTATAATTAGAATTTAGATTTAGTGAAAGTGAACACAAAACTCAATTTTTAAATGTTAAATTAATCTCATTCTAAACACTTAACTCAAATTTAAAATTATAATTTAAGGTTTTATTCATTTTATCGATTCGAGTTTAAAATTTAAATTTTTTTACCGTAAAAAACTATAAAAAATAATTATATCTAACATTTTTATTACAATAAAAAATTAGAGTTGGTGAAATGAACTCCCATTAAAAAATAATGAGGGAAGAAGATTCTTATCCGGATTTACGGAGAAAGAAAACGTCAGACTTAACGATAGTAATAGACGGAAATTTGATGTGCAAGTCTTTAAAGTATTAAGGTTCCGTTCATTTCATCAATTCGAGTTTAGAATTTGAGTTTTGCTACAGTAAAAAACTCTTAGAAACAGTCACATTTAACTTTTTTATTACAGTAAAAAATGCTCACATAAAATTATATCTTAACTCAAATTAAAAACTCAAATCAACTAACTAAATAGACCCTAAATAAAGTGTCATAAAATTACTGGTTAGGACATGATTTAGGCCAAGAAATTTTAGACAGGGATCTAAGTTATTATGATTGGGTCAGAGGTCAGTAATTAAAAGAAAGCAAAGCTTAAAGTACTTTTCTATTTCTATTGAAAACAAAAAGTACTTTTCTATCACAGAGTAGAGCCTTTAAATTGCATGGCACCATCCATTTAATTTGGCATAACTGTGCTATAGTACCATGTTTATTAAAAACAACATTATTTTTCCGTGTGGTGCAAGTCCACAATTTCCTTTCCATTGACTCAATATAAGTCCCGTTTATTTTATTGATTTGAATTTAGAATTTAAGTTATATTTCTTAACAAATTAACATGTGTCATTTCAACCGTTTCTCAACAATGAATATGACCTGTGTCCATTCTATTAAATAACTTAACGGAAGAAAGGCTTAATTTTTTTTTTTTTTAACGATTCATACTCATCATATATATAAAGGTCAATTTATTTCATATACTCAAAATTAAATTATTAATTTTATTATAGTGTTTTAAAAAAATTAAAAATTTTAAGTGTTAGAATTAAAAATTATAATTTGAGTATATCTTTTAAATAGACTCTAATAAATATTAAATGAGTTATAATTCAGAAAGAATTTTTATAAATAATTCTAACTTATAAAAAATATCAATTAATTTGACAGTTTCAAAAAGCATGATAAATGAAAAGATATGCGTAACATAGCGTGGTAGTACCATACCACCTTTATTTCCATCACGTACATCAAGTACGTGATAACCCAATGTAGATTTGCAAATATAATAAAAGTATACGTATACTTTTTATTTAACAAGGAAAACCGCACAGTGCATGTATATAATTCGATGGAAATATATATTCAGCGAATTAAGCGAATAACATTTTTTTCCTTGCAGCTGAAGCCTTGGGAGTTAAAGAACTTCTGCCTTCATACCATGACAAAAACTTGCGAAGTAAAGATCTGCAAACAGGCTTGTGTTTTGCCTCAGGTGGCTCCGGATATGATTCTTTATCATCCAAAATAAACGTATGTAATATATTTACTTTTACAAGACGTAATTAACTTTCTCATGATCATTCTATTACGTAACATCTATAAGTTAAACAGATGATTTATCATTTCATTAATTCGTGTACACATATGTTTAATACGATTAGCAAGTTATCCCACAATCAGATCAACTGCAATTCTTTAAAGAATACAAGGCAAAGCTTAAAGAAGATGTTGGGAAAGAAAGATCAGAGACCATCATCGCCAACAGCCTTTTTTTAATATCAAGTGGTACCAATGACATCTTATTCAGGTACTTTGGAACTAAACTTAGACAGTTACAATATGATGTTCCAACCTACACTGATCTTTTGGCGACATGGGCTTCCAATTTCTTCAGGGTACGTATAACATGAATTTTCTGATCATTATCGTATTATATATATATATATATATATATATGTGTGTGCGTGTGTATTTTTACAAAATATCTCTAATTCGACATCCAAGCTAATTTGATATTGATACCATCGTTAGTACGTTAGTTTAACACTGAGTTTGTTTTAATGGAATACGGGATGTTTGGTTGGAGGATTCAAACCATGATTTGAATCATGATTCATGGTTCGTTACAGTGTTTTCTCTCACAAAAAATATACGTAAATCGAAAATAGTTCTAATTACATAATTCTAATCCATGAACCAAACGTTAGTCGAAAACCGTTATGATCAAGTATTATATATTAAAGCAAATCAAGTGTTACATGGATGTACCTGCGATGCCAGGTCACACGAAAAATGATTTGGATCCCGAATTTGAGACTTTCCCAAAACACACACACACACATTTTCTTTTTTTAGTCGATTAATTAATGCAGAATTGAGTAGGATTTATACAATATAGGGGCAAGAAAAATCGCGGTTCTTAATACATCACCAGTGGGATGCCTTCCATTTTCAAGAACTATTGGAGGAGGCAGTGAAAGAGAATGTGCAAAGGACTATAACCAAGCAGTTGAATTGTTCAACGCCAAGCTCTCTTCTCAGTTAGCTTCCCTAAGCCGTGAACTTCCTCAATCCACTATGATTTATGTTGATCTTTATAATCCTCTTCTTCATATCATCCTAGAACCCAATAAATATGGTGAGCGTAATTTAATTTATTTAACTCCAATCCTGCATAAGTTTAATATTATCTTTTTCAACTTTTACAACTTATTTATTCGGCTCGAAATAATATGATTTACCTGAACTAGTATATGGTTACCATACAAAGACATTAACTTACTAAACTACAAAAATACGTTTACCATTTTCTTCAATAAACAAACAAAATAAAATGATAAAGATATGTATTTATCATTATCAAGATTAATTTGTACTTCTGTTATTGACAATATCTTTGCTTGTGAAATTAATTATCTATCCAGGCTTCGGAATATCAGATAAGGGGTGTTGTGGTACTGGAGCCATAGAGACGGCGATTCTGTGTAACAAGTTGACTTCAACTACTTGTTCGAATGCGTCTGCTTATGTGTTCTGGGACTCGATCCATCCCACCGAAGAAGGTTTCAAGTCACTTGTTTCGAAACTCGTTCCACAACTCTTTGAGTAGATTATTATTTTCTTACAACGTAAAATAAACCTGCTCAACATGATCTCTGCCTTTCTAACTGATCAATCGTACGAATGAGAGACTGATAGTTTTCTGTAGTAAACGGGCCTGATCTCTCTTCCAACTCATCAATCGTACGATGAGATACGTACGAATAGTTTTCTGTAACTAACGTGCTTTATTGCAGTCTCCAATATTATTAATGTTATTTTTGTTTAGCGTCACTTTATAAATGTGTATTACTGATAGACAGTACACGCATGTCTGGCCATTGATGAGTCCAGATCTGCTGTCTTTTAATTCTCATCTCATTTGTTGTCCCCTCAATAAAAATTTGACACTCATCAAAACTTTTACACCTCAACTCCTATTAAATGATGCTAACGGTCGCGGGCAAACGGAGTTATCCCTTATGATGGAACAAAAAGAATGGATGGTTTTTCTTTTTATTCTTCCCACCTGTATTATCGAAATCATTTATAAATAACTTTTCAGCTTACAGATCATGAAGTGGTAACTGTACTCTTTGAGAGTTCTTACGTATTATCATAGAAAAAATTAGAAAGTAAAAAAGTTTTCTTTTAGACAGAAGGTAAAAGAGTTGCTCGTAAACTTTTTCCTAAAAATAAAAAAATAATAATAATTCTTTGTTTCTAATTACCATCTCAACAAAAACCCAACCCCAAGATTTAAAAACAAAAAAAAAATCTAGGTTATCCCTTTCTGAAACTTTGTGGCCTGCGGGTTGAATTGGTCTTCTTCTCGCCGGAGTATGAGCTTGCTCATCGAGGAATCTTAAGAAAATTCCACTCTCTCCGAAAACAGTTATGCGATTAATGATGTGTTTGTGGAAAAAGGGACGGATGTTGCTGGCGACCCAGGACTTGGTAGCGGGGAGTGTCGCGTTTCCGACGGTGATAATGGAGGAGATGTCGGTACCGGCGAAGGCGCGAAGGATGTTGGGTTGGCGTAAAAGAACTTGATCTAGTCGATCGTCCTTCGGATCTTGAGGGAGGTGGAGACCTATGACATGGCGTGAGGTTGTCGACGACGGTGCCATAGTTGACGCCGAGATAGAGGGTGGGTTTTCACTTCCATGGCTGGTTTCAACACTTGGGAGGTGGAAGTGACTTTACGATTTTCTCTATTTGGTGATTGAAACAGTGACGAACACGAAGAAGTGTTCGACATCGGCTCAGTTTGGTATTGATTTTGAGAGCCTAAAAGCGCTTCTTCACCCAGCTAAAGTTGTTTGGACTGTTTGGTAAGAAACAAAACCGTAACTTATTCAAAAATCTGAAGCTCATTTCACCTTAAAATCAGAAGCAGCTTTTTAGGTGCTTCTGATTTTAACTTGTGCGGAAATCTCTTCTCTTCTCATTAATGAAAATTTTCTATTCCCCATTTTACCCTCGTTGAAATCAAAAAATCTCCATCTACCCATATTCCTCATCACTCCGTTCTCTCTCCTCTTTCGCTCTGCTCTCTGTTCTCTCCCTCTTGTCTCGCTCCTCTCTCCGGTCTCTGCTCTCCGTTCTCCATTGGCCGGTCTCCCTCTTTCGCTTTCTCTTTCTCTGTACCAAAAAAAAGAAAGAAAAAAGAGAAGAGAGAGAAAGTTGTCTTCTCCGGCAACGGGAAATCTCGTCGGGATCGCTCCGGTGAGGTACTCTTCTCGAGCACTCTCTCATTCTTCTCAATTTGGAGGCTTTATCAATCTTCTTTTATGCTTGTATCTGTATAGGTTTCAAAAATTCATCCTGATGTTTTTGCTCTCGCGTGCTTTTTCTCTCTATAGATCATTCACTATGTTTCTGATCGTGGTCGAAGCTTGATTTCTAGGGGTTTTCTCTCTCTTGGTTTTGTTCTTTTGCAGATTAATTGAGCGACGCTTCAAAAGTTCCGGATTTGCATGGTTTCTGTCAATGGATGTTAGGGGCGGTACTGTGTTGTAGAAGTTGGAATAGGTCTGCGAGTTTCTGTTCGATATTGGAGTTTTGAAGAAGGCAATTCTGATTGTGTAGGAGTGAGCAAGTTCGTTTAAGTGTTTTTGCCGAGGTGACTCCGTGAGCCCTTACAAAAAAAATGGTAATTAAGCTCGGAACTCTAATTTGAAGTTCTTGCATTGCATGCAAATCTTGTGTAGAGTTTTGAGCTTCCACTCTTGGTGTGTTTCGGCTTCGAATTAATTATTGTGGATGTTTCATGGATTTGTGTGTACAATACACACATAAATATTCATATATTGAATTGAATGTTTTTTTTTGTTGGGTTTTATGCTTTGGGAAATATTCACACTTGCCCAGTAGATGCAAATTAATCGAGTGTTGACACTGAGTTTGAAAACAATACTCCAGAAGATGATTACCTTACTCTATAAGTCTAAACTGAAACTAAACAAGTCTTTTACCAACAAATCCACAAGAAACAAGCTGAAAGTTCAATATAATTGGCTTTCATCACTGTAGAGAACTATGGTGTAGAGCGGTATTAGAATCCTCTCTTCTTCACGGAACGAGTGTTTTTATATTGTTCAATCTATTAGTTGACCGCACAATTCACTTCAATTAAACTGTTTTAGGATGTCAATGTTCTAAATGAAGGAATTTGTTCCTATATTGAAAATCTTTAATTGGAATTCAAGTTCTGATCTATTGTGTACTTCATTTTCTATTTCGGATTCATATGATTGATTTGTAGATATCTCAGTTGTTTTTCACTTCTTTCATCTAGTAATCTTTGAATTTCTTCCAAGAACATCTATCAAGGAGTTGGGTTGTCTATAAAGCCTTATGCATTCTACACAGAAATGGCTAAATGAGTGGTTTGAATGTATTTCTAGGAAGCTGTGGAGAGGCTTTCTTTAATGAATCACCTGGATGGTGATTGTCCATTGTGTTTGTATTCTTTAGTCTCAGAAGATGACCAGAACAAGAATTTACCGTTTATGAAGTTGATGTCCTGTTTTCATTGCTTCCATTGGTATTGCTAGGCTCTAATTTCTCTACTTACTCTATCTTTCATCGCTTGCAGAATTTGGAGCTGTAATTTGTTCTTCATTCTTTTTTCTCTTTTTTTTTATTGTGGCAGTGAGTGTATTAGTAGGTGGTGGACTTGGCTTCAAACAGAAAAGAAAACAAATCCTGGTGGTTCGTCAAGTTCAACTATGCATCATGCTAGAGACAATGACTTTAAAGAAGGTATATATGCGTCACAAGTTATTGCAGCATTACATTAGGTTATATTTATAATGAGAAGCTTTGGATATGGAAGCTTTGGATATACTTCATTCAGGTGCCTGCATTCAATTGGAACATGGGCAGGTAAATGCTCTTATGTTGCTGCATTCTTAAGTGCTATTTTTCCTTTCTTTTGTTTGGCTCTGAATTTGTCGAATTATGCAGAAATGAATGCGGAATTGGCTTCATTGTTGGGTATAGGGGATAAAAAATCTTTTGTTTGGCTCTGTGGACCCTGCCTCACTTTTCATATGTTCTGACGAACTGCCTTAAGCAAGCCAAACGGAGCTACGATACATCTGCTAATTAAAGCATATGGAGTAGTAATCCTTTAAATGAAAGGGAAAAAAAATCAAAATAAAAATAAAAGCAAAAACTAACAAAAACAGATAGCCGCCTTTGTTTCAAAGTCTGTAGGATGCAGCAATTATAAGTAACAGGAATACAATAATTATAGGTTCCCAATCTAAAGTCGAAAAAATAAAAGTTTTTCCCGTATCATCGGAAGCGGTTCAAGAAAAGAAGGCTTTTTTTTTTCTCCTATATTTTTGAAGATGAAAGGTGGTGAATTCTCTACGTAATCTATGGCTCTGCGATTTGGGGAGTTGCAATCCCTGGTGATGAAAGGATTTCGATTGTTACTGCCATGTTCTTCATTCACTTTGCTATCTTGTGTGTTGGAGGATGTATCTTGCACCTCTCACAGCATTTGGCTTATGGTTGGTTCACTTTGTTAGACTTTAAGCAAACAAAAGAGGGACAAAAAGTCTCATATCGCTAAAGAAGAAAAGTGGCCGTTTGGCTATGGCCTATATAAGGAGGCCTAAGCTTTTGGTTTCAATTGCACCAGTAAGAAAGCATGGGGGTCGAGTATGGGTGTATTTTTTTTTTTTTTTTAATATAGTCGATTTCTTTTTGAGGCCTGTGGTTTGTTTTGGGATTTTTCACTTAAATATTGTGTTGGGATAATCTTAACAAATATTCATTGAAAGTGCATGACTCAAGATTTTTTTCCTGTACTCTTGATTCATAACTCTTTTAATCAAATAATTACACTAATAAAAGGTATTTATTAAAAATAAAAAGTAAAGGTTCAGACTTATACACTCTCAAAGATAAATTTTTTATTTTTTTTATTATAAATAACATGAATACAATATGATGATTTACGCACTCGCATAAAATGAATGGAAGATGGACAAGACGAAGCAGCTACTCTCTTGTGCACACTGTGCTTCACCTCCATAAATTAGCCCCTTCATTTCTTTTAACCATCAATCGGGCCTAGCACCTTTCCTCCTTTACAGAAACCTATACCTACACGAATCATCAACTAAAACTAGTCTCATACTAGTGTTGTGCAATCTAAATAAGATAAGCATGCATGATTCCCCAAAACTTGCTGCATTGTTTCCCAAAAAAGGAGAAAAAAAGAGTATTGTGACATGTGATGTTCGTGTCTTTGTTTTTTTTTTTTGGTTTTTTTTTTGTGCCATAGTTGTTTATTGTAATATGAATTTCTTTGTTAAAATAGTTCCTTTTCATGTTTTCAAATCCTTTGTATGACTAAATAATAAAGTGTGTTACTTGATCTTATTTGTTATTTAGGAACAAAAAGTGTGATATTGGCTATATTGTGGTTTCTTGGACTACGTGTGGATAGAACACAAAAGAATAGGAGCAAAAATTTACATCCACGTATTGTATTGTTTCCAAATACGCTATATAATAAACAAGAGAATACTAAAAAGGAAATCAATGATGTTCAATCTCATTACCTTATTTCCTTCCCAATCTCATTACTTTTCTCGTTAAATTCATTCACACCCTAAATTTAGAATTTCGTTCGTATACTAATGAAGCTAAAAATTGGCAATTATCTTAGTTTTGGTGGGTGTTCGGATATCCACTGCAATTTCCAATATTAAATGGCAGCGTAAACTTACAGACCTGGAAGCGACTTAGTACTTACTGTCTAGAAATTCGAACTGGGATGAACAAGGGGCCTCCCTACAGGCGAAAGCCTTACTCTCCGTAAATCCTAATTTGGGTATAAAAAGGTAATTTGCTTAGTTTCAATTTGGAAAGATGCAACGTGCAGGCAAGAAAGATGGTATGTCATCCAATGGGTATGAAAAAGGATGGTTTAGTTTATCTCAAACACTATCATCTATATTATGCAATATCTTTGCAGCCTCCAGGTGCAATAGCAACTGGATAAATTTAAGATTAATTTGTTCAGTTAGTTGCCAAGCACATATCAGTTTGGATTATACTCGAAAACCTTTATGCAGAAACAAATAGGCAGCTCAAAACCACCATGCCAACAACAGTTGCAAGTTCAATTGAGCATGCTTTCTGTGTGCTAATAATGGTGAGTATAATGACAGTGACACCAATCAGAGCGAGAGTAATGCCCTCCCAAACACCGATGTCACCACTTCCACCATCCTCGTCTCTTACCTGTCGACCGGTTAAGAGGCAGCTTCAAATAGGTGAGGAGCCAATTCCCATGCTCCTTCGGAAGTTATGGAAGACTACGGCTACTGGAATCCCTCTCCTTATTTTGGTAGAGGTATTGCAGCTCCAATCCTTCATGGGCATGTAGTTGAGGAATCATCGCACACAGATTGCAAGCCTTCTGAAGGAAGAAGATCTTGAACAATTCCTCCTTTTTACGCAATAAATTATAAATGGACCTAAATGTATTACCATGACAAAGTCCCAGTTCCATCTTTTCCTTTATTTTTACCTCTGTTTTCTCTTTTACATGTTGCCATATAGTTTTGTTTGCCGTAAAAAAAAATAATCACAAATGGGCCTTACTTAAAAAATGAGAGAAAATAAAACTTTGTGCTGGCAAAAATAAAAAAAAAAAAAAAAAAAGAGGAATTAAAAAAAATACACGTTTTAAAATGTGAAATGATAGTAAAAAAGTGCAGAATGTGACAAAAATGGGTACAAAACGTGAGGTGGTATAGAACATATAGAGTGATATAAAAAAAAGGGTGCAGAACGTGTGTACAGAACGTGAGGTGATACGGAACGTGGAGTAATGGTTAAAAAAAAAAAAACAACTGTTACCGAATACTCTTATATAAAGAAAGAAGCGAAAAAAAAAACTTTTCTGAACACTTTGTACGTGTGTGTAGAAGAGTGTGCAGAAGAGACGTGAAAGAAAGAAATAGAAAGCTACAGGTGTGTTGTGGGAAAAACGTGAGAAGAAAACAAAAAAGGACTCTGTGGAGACGTGTGTGTAGAAGAGGTGAGAGAAAGAAAAAAAAAGTGCGTGTGTGCAGAACAGAAGTGAGAGGAAAGAAAGAAAAAAAACATATATCCTCAAAAGTGATAGTTCAAAACAACATAGTATATTTGAATCAAGTTCTATATGCGCTTTGAAATGTACGATTGTGATTTACTCTTTAACACTCTACGAAGATAAATCTTATATACATCTTATGGTGTGAGATTTTTTATACTCTTAATAAATTTCTAATACACTCATGGTGTGTGGTTTCTCGCTCTTATCACAATCCTATGATTATCACTAAGACTTCGATTTCTTTTTAGAGATCTATATAAGTTAAATGTGATTTCAAAAAAATCAAGGATTAAAAGTTTCCCAAATTATATATTACGATTGTTTTAAGTGATTCGAGTGAAAAATTCATACGAATTACACTTTAAGGATCGTCATATGAAAAATTATGTGCATATGATCTTTATGAAAATATTTATTTGAATCGCACAATACCCACTGAAAAGCAATCAAACAATGAAGATGTTTAAAAAAAAAAAGGGAGGAGAGTAAGCAACCGTCACTTGCATCTCTTTCTCAATACTTTCACAAATATATATATATATATATATATAAATATATATAAGCAAGGTCTCTGGTCAGGCACTTGGAAAGTGCCTGACCAGAACGGCACTTGTACATTTTTGTATAAAGTGTGTATATTTACAGGTAAGTTGTGTATATGTCACGCCCCCCAAACGGGGTGGGTGACGTGGAACTCGATTTGGGATTTATAGAGCAGACTCCCAACCGGGTCCCACACTTAACTGCATAAAAATATAAATAAACGACATAATCCAGGAGCCTCTGACACACAGGGCTCCACCCCACAGGACATACAGTATCGTACATACATGCACATGTAAATAATCAATTACAATAGACATCATCCACAGTCTAGTAAATCCAATATTAAATAGGTTTACATAATTTCTCAAATTCCTTACATTTGTTCAAGAGGATAAACTCAATCCTCACTTGATCCAACAGTAGCAACTCCAGCTACCCTGCACCGCTCCTCGAGTCTCCTGGGAGGGGTTTAACATTTAAAACATAAAACGTGAGCGAAAGACCCAGTAGGATATAATTTGAAATATTTAAAATAAATGAGCGCATAAATAAATAATTGAATACATAAATAAAATAAGACATTCAGTCCCGACAGAACAGCCGGAACCTCACATCCTTTTTCTCAAAGGAAATATAACTGAAAATAACCATGTTACAGGCTTCAGCAAGTAATTAGTACAAATTACTTACCTAACCAAGTGCCTCGCCTACCCGGACCGGTTTCGGGTTCTGCCCCCGAGGATGCACTCTCCGCATCCTATCTAGGCCTACAGCAATAGACTCTATTACCAGTTCACAAGATCTCTTTGCTTAAGAAATCATTCATTAACATT
>NW_010364747.1:470523-470922 GCF_000414095.1 Morus notabilis | reverse complement strand
GAGTAAACCAGTATGTCGTCAATGAAGACGATCACGAACCGATCCAAGTACAGCCGGAAAATACGGTTCATTAGATCCATGAATGCAGCCGGGGCATTCGTCAATCCAAACGGCATTACCAGAAACTCGAAGTGCCCGTACCGAGTTCTGAAAGCAGTCTTCGGAATGTCTTCCTCCTTAATTTTCAGCTGATGGTACCCAGATCTCAAATCAATCTTAGAGTAGAACTGTGATCCACCCAACTGATCGAACAATTCATCGATCCTCGGCAGTGGGTACTTATTCTTCACAGTCACCCTGTTCAATTGACGGTAGTCAATGCACAACCGAAGAGATCCGTCGTGCTTCTTCATAAATAGCACCGGTGCACCCCAAGGGGAAGTACTATTCCGGATATAT
>NW_010364747.1:468379-470354 GCF_000414095.1 Morus notabilis | reverse complement strand
CTCTGATCGCTTCAGATTCACCTTCCAAGGCAAGAAGGGAGGAGAAACAGGCTAAATTCTTCCGTCCCCCAACGCTGTACTTCAACAGTCGTTCCCCAAGGACTGGGTTCATCTCTGTCTGATAAGAAATTACTGTTCCGGAATCCGTCATCAATGTCACTTTCCTACGGTAGCAATCAACAATTGCACCGTGCCTTGACAGCCAATCCATTCCGAGTACCACATCAAACAGGGTCATCAGAAGGATAATCAAATCTGCTCTCAATCGTTCACTACCAATCGTGATTTCACATGATTTACACACACTCATTACCTCCACACATCCCAGTGGGGAGTTCAAAGTCATCGGGACTTCTAAATTCTCACTCTTCAATTTCAAAGTCCGAACAAAAGAGCTTGATATGAACGAGTGTGTAGCACCTGTATCAAACAACATGTGAGCAAAAGAATGCGAGATTAGGATCATACCCTTAACCACCGCGTTGTTGGTCTGACCTCCAGAGCTACCTCCTGCCAGGGCATAAGCTTGTCCCTGTACTTTTCCTTTTCCTCTGTCACCAACATTAGGCCGCTGAGCCGGAGGCCTATACTGTTGTGGTAGAGGCAGTTGTGCCGGTCTCGGCGCTTGAGGTCGGAACTGTGTATACTGAGGCGGCTGATAAGTCAGCGCATGAGGGTATGACATCTGTTGCGACTGATATGGTGGCTTGTATTGTGGTGGCCCTTCTTGGCTGTAGGAAGTGTCACTTTGGGCTTGTTGAGCCGGCGGCCGATTAGGACAATTCCTCCTAATATGGCCCACTTGCCCACAATGGTGACACTTGGCCCCGTAAGGAGCACTTCTGTCACCCCCAGACGAACTACTGCCACCGCTTGCCATTTCCCCAACCATCTGTCCCTGGTTGCGGTTTCTTCTACCACTCCGCTGTGGTCCACCGGAAACAAAAGGTCTCCCAGAGACGGAGACTCGCCCCGCCTCTTCTTCTTTGCTTTGGCGATAGGCCAAGTTATCCTGTTCCCCTCTTGTAGCAGCAGCTACCAAATCCCGGAAGTTTCGAAGTCTTAGAGCCACCAAGGATCTCCTCACAGAGTTCTTGAGGCCCTTCTCAAACTTAAGACATCTCATGTGTTCAGACTCACCAGAGATGGCGCAAACCGGGACAGGTCATTAAACTTAGCCTCATATTGCCTCACCGACATGTCACCTTGCTGCAGCGACATGAACTCAAGTGCTTTTTCTTCCCTGTAACTCTGAGGGAAATACTGGTCATTGAACAGCGTCTGAAACTGCTCCCAGGTCAATCCTATGACGTCCATTCTCCTCTTGACCTGTTTCCACCAAGTGTTTGCTAACCCTTCCATCTTATACACTGCAAATTCCCCCCCGTATTCATCTGGGACTCCCATAGTACTCAAGTGCTTAACTATGGAGTCAATCCAGAACTCCGCCTCCTGGGGTCCTCCCTCACTATTAAACGAGGGGATAGGCGCACGCCTAAATTCCCGGAAGTACCCTTCCTTCCTATCCTCAACCGGCCGCTCGTTTCGAGCTCTTGTGGCCATGCCTTGAAAGGCAGCATACATGGCATCCAGAAATCCTTGATTCTGTTGTGCCGGTTGATTAGCAGGCCTACGGCGAGGCGCCATTTCTTTCAACTGAAATAAAACTAGCCTATTCAGTGGATTACAGATGTCACACATGTATGTACAATCCTGGGGTTCTTAACCTAAAGCTCTGATACCCCTCTTGTCACGCCCCCCAAACGGGGTGGGTGACGTGGAACTCAATTTGGGATTTATAGAGCAGACTCCCAACCGGATCCCACACTTAACTGCATAAAAATATAAATAAACGACATAATCCAGGAGCCTCTGACACACAGGGCTCCACCCCACAGGACATACAGTATCGTACATACATGCACATGTAAATAATCAATTACAACAGACATCATCCACAGTCTAGTAAATCCAA
>NW_010364747.1:421900-467065 GCF_000414095.1 Morus notabilis | reverse complement strand
CTAAAACAAGTCCAAAGAACCCAAGATCTCCAATTTCTACTCTAGTTTTACTCAAAATCATCAAAATCCGTTTTGAACCAAAAATAAGTTTTGAAATCTGAAAAACATAGATTCAAGAGAGGTTCTTTCAGTAATCTTACCTCGAATCCTTCTCTTGACGTTGAAAACTCTTTGAAATCACTCTTGGTTCGAATCCGGTTTTGATTTGAGACACAAATGAGAGAGAGAGAGGGAGAGAGAGCACGGAAGTGTGAGAGAGAGAGAGAGAGAGAGAAATGCACGGGAAAGAAAAAGAAAAGGAAGGAAAAGAAAGGAAAAAAAAAAGAAGAAAAGAAAAGAAAAGAAAAATAAAAGAAAGTGACATGTGTAAAATATAACAGTCCAAAAATGCGCCCATATACACTTCTGGATTAAATAAATTACTGTGAATAATTTAAATACCTTGAAATTATTTAAACTCAATTAATTAAATCAGATTAGGCACACTAATAATCTCAATTACCTTAATTAATCTCAATTAATTCTTCAGGGTGTTACAGCTATTTACATGAGACTTGTATAATTGTGCAATTGTGTATATGTATATTTACATATAAATCATGTATGTTAAGTTATAAGAAACGATAATGTATATTAATCCTCAAAACATGTTTTTTTATAGCAATTAGTGAACACATAGCATGAAAATATGTATATTGACTGATTTATTATATTTCATATTAAATATACATGATTTACATATAAATATATACAATTTATACATGATTATACAAGTGACTAACTCTTAGCCATTTTCTTCCTGCACGTGAACTCTTTGGTACGTAGCTTCTTCGCAGCAAGCCATAAGCAGCTTCTTCACAACAAACCATTTTCTTAGCCATTTTCTTCCTGCACGTGAACTCTTTGGTATATAGCTTCTTCGCAGCAAGCCATAAGCAAGTCATTCACAGCAAGCCATAAGCAAGCCATTTTGTTAGCCATCTTCTTCCTGCACGTGAACTCTTTGGTATATATATATATATATATATATATATACGAAAAAAAAAAAAAAAAAAGAGGAAACGTATAGAAAGGATGAGGATGAGGGAAATCCGTGAATGTTTTGTTATATATATATATATATATATATAAACAAAAAAAAAAAAAAAAAAAGAGGAAACGTATAGAAAGGATGAGGATGAGGGAAATCTAAGGTCCTTTTGAAATCAAATGACTAACAAAAAAAATAAGGGATATAAATCATACAATCGGATCAATCGGTTTAAATATGATGAAATTCAAAATAAAAAAAGATAAGGGATGAAGGATAAATTTCAAAGAAATTCAGAATATTAAATACTCAAAAATTTAAAGTGCACAAATTGAGCCCCTTTACTATCCCTTAGTTCAAAAAGATGAGTTCATTGTCTCATAAAACTATATGGTGATTATTAAATACAATTTTGAAATCCCAAATTCAAAAAAAAAAAAAATCTCTCAACATCAAATTCAAAAAGGATCTTTCTAATTACCCATAAGGTCATATACCGGGAAATTATCCAAATATAATTTTTAAATCCAAATTCTAAAGTAAAATTCCAAATCGAATTTTAAAATATCTTTCTATGTAGGCAACTCAGCTAAATTCATCGAGTTCATCTGCAATTTTAAATGAACCCAAATTTCTCAAATTCACAGAAAATATAATTTACTGTTTTAATTGGAATAAAAAGGTCTTCCCTTCTATCAAGGGATTGTAATTAAGAGGTTATTCTTATAATCTTGAATGGGTTGAACTAAAAATAATAAACTCCTATATTAATTAAATCCTAGTATAGGTGAAATTATGTTGTGTGTGAAATATTATTTAATATTTTTACTCAACATAGTTTTTGGCACGCCCGGTGGGACTCATTCTCCTTTTCATCTCCGGTTATAATGGTAATATTTTATTATAATAATCATTTAAATATAACCGTTTGTGTCATTTTATTTGCAGAATGGCACCATAAGTTACCATGTACTTCCATCAACTCCGATCCATAAGGATTGCTGGGGAGCAAAAGAATGTGGGATTTAAGACAACCTTCGCAATCACTGGGGCACCTGCTACTGCCATGGTGCCAAAAGTTCTTGAGGTTTCCAAGGCGAAGCAATCTTTGAAGGCTCTTTGTGGTAAGGCTGCCAAAGGATTGAAGAAAAGACAAGCAAGGTCTGCCAAAAGAAAGTTTAGCTATTCTCCTTCCGAAGATCGCCGAGGATGCGAAGGTTAAAACAGTCAAAACTGTCAAGACTTGTCTTGTAAAAGCTGTTAAGATCACAGATTAACGACCAGTTCAGATTATGATTGGTTCGATCTCCATTAACATCGGTATAGTAGAATCTGTTATGATGACCAGTGCTGAAGAGATATCTACTCCAGCTTCTCCAAAAACAAAAGAGGTGGATAGCTTCACTACATCACCAAATGTTTCAAAGACTCCCGAAAAGAGTGTACAAAACGGGAAAGTAAAGGCAATAGTCAGTGGAAGAAATCAAATTGGCTTGGTCACTCAATTTGGAGAAAACTCAGTAAAGAAAGTTAGAAGTGGATGCCACGAGGGAATCTTAGGCCATTATTCAACGATCAAAACCAAGAGCGAGATGACGAAGGATTGATCATTATGACCAAGAATTGCCCCATGACGGAGCTTACTGTTGACGATGAAGTGGAAAGAAATGCAATGGTACCATATAAGGGACCAATCACACGATCACAGGCACGTTGTATGCATGATTCTTTTGGTCCTCAATCGATTAAAGATACACCTCTAATAGGCCAAATGGGAGTGTCGATTGTTGATAACGATATAGAATCAAGAAACATGCCAGTTTTAGTTACTGGGACGACAAGTATGGAGGAGCAAAGTGAGCAAATCTGAGAATTGAGAAGGATGCTTGCTGAGAAAGAGGCTAAAGTCGCGAGACTCTCTGTACATTTGCAAGAAAATGTGGGTGTAGGTCAAGCATCTGGACTAGGGCAAACATTTGCATCCCCAATACCCCAACAAGGCTTAAGAACTGAGATAAGACAGCCAGCGGATCCAATACCACAGCCAGACTTGAAGACATTGATTATGGATGGAATACGAGAATATTAAGCTGCTATGTGTATGCCGGTATTAGGATATCGAAAGCCTTACCCGGCACATTATGATCAAATCCCTTTCCCTCGATATTATGTAAGGCCAAATTTTGAAAAATTCGATGGGATAAATAGGTCTCCACACGAACATCTGGCATACTATACCTCTGCATGCGGTGAGACTGCTCAATCAGACGCACTAATGATTAGACAATTTGTACAATCTCTAAAAGGAGTAGCATTCATGTGGTATACACAACTTCCTCCGGGTTCCATTATTACATGAGATGATATGCAAAAAGCATTCCTAGTCCAATTTGTCTCCTCAAAAAAGAAAGTAACAATCACAGATTTAGTGGAAGCTAAGCAAAGACTGGGAGAAAGTGCAAATGACTTTATCACTAGATGGAAGAATCTTAACCTCCAATGTCCGAAAAAATTGACAGAGATTTATGCAGTTTCCATGTGTGCTAATAATCTCGTGCTAGAAGTAGCTACTTTTATTGGAACTGTAGAACCAAAATCTTTTAATGAATTGGTTTCAAAGGTGAGCGTGGTTGAAAGACAAATAGCTCGTCAGAAAGGTGCCATGATAAGATCTCGCCCAGAAGAAAAGAAAGTTGAAAATAGAAAGCCATTAAAAAATACCGAAACAATGGCTACCTTTGTTAAAAATGACAAGAATCAAAACAAAGGAAGAGCAAGAGAAGAGCCAAAGAGACTCACGCTTAAGGAAAGAAAAGAGGTTAAATATTCTTTTGATGATGAGGATGTGGAGCAAATTTTTGATGAATTGCTTGCTGCAAAAGTGATAAAACTCCCTAAGCCAAAAAGGCCAAATAAGGTTGATAAGACTGATGATCCCAATTATTGCCGATACCATCACATCATCAGTCATTCCTTAAAGGATTGTTATGTCCTGAAGAATATAGTCGAATGAATGATCAAAAGAAAAGAAATAGAACTGGATTCTTCATGTCCAAAGGCAACATCAAATACCGTCTCATTAGTAGAGGACGACCGTTTACCGGTGAATACCCTACGAAGAAAAGCCATTCTGGTAGCCTTTGAAATAGACGATGAGGTAAAGGTTGTCAACATATATCCTGAGACACTTATTCCAAGCAATGCCAACATGCCCACGTTGTATGAACTCATGAATGGACCAAGTATTGAAACGTGGGAAGATCTACCAGACAATAAACCTGAGTTGGGGAATGAGTGGCACTTTCATGTAAATAGTAAGTCCAAGAAGAATGAAAATCGTTTACAAAAAGGTACAAGGATGATTGAACATTTAGGTATTCGATTTATCGGGAGACCCGAATTAAAAAAGAACAAAAAGAAAAGAAGAAGAGCCAAGAAGACAAGGAATCTCAATGAAGAAGAATACATGCAACCAATAAGAATGCCATTCACGCTGAAGGAATTTCTGCCTAAAGCACTTCAAGAGGATCCTAGAGCTTCCGAAGAAGAAAGGAGCAATAGTGATAACGCTTCTGAAATATCACTAGAGGAAGAGCCACTTTATGATGAAAATGTCGTTCATTGTTACATGATTTCTGAAGAAGAAGAATGAGGGGAAGAAGAAGGGATGAAAGAGCTCGTTTCCCTTCAAAATGCCATCGATTCAGAGGAGGTAGATGAGATAACACTTCGGGAAATGAAGCGTAACATTCAGAAAGCAAAAGAGGCAAATGAGCTCATAAAAGGCAAGAGAAACACAAAAACTGAAGATAACGGAGCCCATCCTAAGTTTATCAAAGAAGAAGAAAATCGCTCATGCCATGTTAATTACAACATTCTCGCTCATTTAAAACTTATTCCTGCTTTGTTAAGTGTTTATGATGCTCTACAAATGTCTCCAGAGCTTATAAAAGTGCTCATAACTGCATTGACCAATCTTGAACCTTTTAAAGGGAAAATAGAGGCTCCCGGAGGTAAAGTGTCATCTTATGAGATCTGTACCTCTTGCATGGCATGTATCTCCTTTAGTGATGATGACCACCAACTTGGTGAAGAAAACCACAATAGACCACTTTATGTTACGGGAATGATAATAGATACTGAAATAAACCGTATAATGTTAGATGGTGGTTCGGCGATAAATGTACTCCCTTTGAAAAGTCTCAGGGTAGTTGGCTTACAATCTCGACATTTATCCCCTTCCCCATTGACAATCCAAGGGTTCAACCAAGCGGGGGAGAGAGCATTAGGGAGTATCACCTTAAAAGTTGAAATAGGTGAATTAAGCTCAAATGTCCTTTTCCATGTGATCGATTCAAGTACTTCCTATAATGTACGGTTAGGAAGACCGTGGCTCCATGGGTGTGCCGATTTCCCTTCAACACTTCATCAATGTTTTAAGTTTTGTAAAGGTGGGGAAGTAATGAAAGTAAATGCAGATCTGGACCCGTTTAGAGGGGAGCAGGTAAACTACGCTGATGCCAACTTCTACAAATCGGCCGATGTCACAATCTTTAAAGATGCCAACAAAATGTCAAAAGGATAAAAGATGAATAGCACCAACAAACAAGTTAAGAGCTCTTCCAAGCCCAATCAAAAGATGACTTTTAAGTACGTGCCAAAAAATCAGCGAGCTCCTGGACAAAAGGCTTTAACATCCGTCAAGAGTGTGGTTGAAACATTAATGACCAGTTTCACCTTCCCGCTTTGGAAGCTAGATCAAACTTTTCCAGTTGGAAAAATGCATATCTCAATTACTTTTGGTGAACACGGAAGCTCAAACAGACATGTTGTAACTGTCAATTCAAACAAGCCAAGGACATTTCCTAACCCTATATCAAGAAAATCAAAGGTGAAGGGCAAGAAAGTATTTTTCAATAAACAACACAGAAGAGTTGTAATTAATCAAAACAATTCTTGTTTGAAAGCAGCCTTTGAGCCTGAAGTATTTATGAAGAGAGAACAGGACATCTTCTCAGAAGAAAATACGAGAAATACAACATAACGAGTTTCTGTCTTGAAAAGAATCAAATACCCATATGCATCTCGACCAAAATGGTTCAAAAAGAACAAGAAGTGGAAGGTAAAAAGACAACAAAAATTTGCTTCATCAGAAAAAGAAGAGATTGTGATTCAAGAGCAACCAGAAGAAAATGAACAGGTTAATTGTGTCTCATTTGAAGAAAGTTCCAGTAATGAATTAGAAAATCGTACACTTGAATCCTCAGAAGAATTCATTAACATTGTACCAGCTCCTCCGGGACTAGAAGATGGAGGACAAGCAACGGTTGACGAGCTTAAGAAAATTAACCTCGCTACAGAAGAAGACCCAAAGCCAGTTTTTGTGAGTGCTCTTTTGACAGCGCAGGAACAATCATACGAGCAATGTCTTCGAGAATATCGAGATGTGTTTGCTTGGAGTTATAAAGACATGCCTGGGTTAGATCCAGAGGCGGCAGTGCATAAACTGGCTGTATCAAATGATGTTCAATGTGTAAAGGAAGCCTAAAGACGTGTCCGTCCACAGCTAGTTGCACAAATAGAAGCAGAGGTTGATAAACTAATTAAAGCTGGCTTCATCCGGGAAGTCCAATACCCGACTTGGTTGGTGAATATTGTCCCTGTACAGAAGAAGAACGGGCAAATTCGTATTTGCGTGGATTATAGAAACCTCAACAATGCTTGTCCAAATGATGAGTTTCCACTCCCAATAACTGTGTTGTTAGTTGATGCTACTACTGGATTTGGGGCGTTATCCTTCATGGATGGATTCTCGGGATATAACCAAATCAAGATGGCACCAGAAGATGAAGAGCTCACTGCTTTGCGAACACCAAGGGGCATTTATTGTTATACAATGATGCCATTTAGACTTAAAAATGCAGGGGTAACATATCAGATGACCATGACTGTCGTCTTTGATGACATGCTTCATAACACCGTTGAATGCTATGTTGATGACTTGGAAGTCAAGACTAAGGAAATGGAGTATCATTTAAATGACCTTAAACGAGTTTTTGACAGACTCCGACAACACCAAGTTAAAATGAACCCCTTGAAATGAGCATTTCGTGTAACTTCTGGAAAGTTCCTCGGGTTTGTGGTGAGACATAGAGGAATTGAAATTAATTCAGTAAAAATAAAGGCTATCACAGAAATGCCTCCGCCTCGTAACCTATGCCAGTTACGAGGAATACAGGAAAAACTTGCATACATAAGGAGATTCATTTCTAACATGTCTAGTAGATGCCAACCCTTTACAAGGTTAACTCAAAAGAATGTGCCATTTGTATGGGATGATACATGTCAAAATGCTTTTGAAAGCATAAAAGATACTTGTTGAATCCACCAGTGCTCATGGCTCCAATCATTGAAAAACTATTGATCTTGTATATTGCGGCACTCGAACGCTCTTTAAAAGCATTGTTAGCTCAAAACAATGAAGATAGGAAAGAGCATGCCCTATAGTATATAAGTAGAACCTTAGTAGGGGCAGAACACAATTATCACCCAATTGAAAAAATGTGCTTGGCCCTAATTTTTGCTGTCACAAAGTTACGCCATTATTTGTTATCACACTCAGTGACTCTCGTATCAAGGGCAGATCCCTTGAGGTACATACTCTCAAAGCCGATACTCTCAGGGCGTCTCGCTAAATGGTCTATGATCTTGTCAGAGTTCGATATCGAGTTTGTTCCACAGAAAGTAGTCAAAGGCCAAGCACTTGCTAATTTCTTGGCAGCACACCCCATTCCTGACAATATGGAATTGCCCGACGACCTTCCAGATGAAGAAGTATTTGCCACTGAAATGTCTTTCTGGCAGCTTTACGTTGATAGAGCAGCAAGAAAAAATAGTGCTGGAGCAGGCATTGTATTCATTACACCATCAGGAGGACTAATACTATATTCATTCTCTATTCTCGCAACTTGCACAAATATTGTTGCAAAATATGAAGCACTGATTATTGGTTTGGAAATAGCACTCGAAATGCAGATGA
The DNA here is from genome assembly GCF_000414095.1 of Morus notabilis. Classification (NCBI taxonomy): domain Eukaryota; kingdom Viridiplantae; phylum Streptophyta; class Magnoliopsida; order Rosales; family Moraceae; genus Morus; species Morus notabilis. The sequence goes on along the minus strand of NW_010364747.1, from coordinate 458,996 downwards.
GCCATCTTAGGGTGTTTGGTGATTCCCGATTGATCGTCAAACAAATATATGGGGAGTACGCTGTTAAGAACGAGAATTTGATGTCGTATCACGAGAAAACAAAGCATTTAATGTCCCAGTTTGAAGACATCATGCTAAGTCATATTCCAAGATCAGGAAATGACAAAGCTGACGCCTTAACTAGTCTCGCAACATCCTTGATTTTGCCAGACGAAAGGAGAATGCAGATAAATGTTGGCAAACGACGTCTGCTACCACTAGTAGTCAAAAGAACACAAGAGGAGGAAACGGTAAATGTAGTCACTTTTAGTGAAAATACAGAGGAAGCAGATTGGCGTCAACCGTTGATCGATTACTTCCAACATGGGGCATTACCAGATAATCCAAAGAAAAAATTAGAAGTACGAAGAAGGGTTCTTCAGTTTGTCTTCATAAATGACACTTTGTACAGACGATCTTTTGATGGAATATTATTGAGATGTTTATCAAAAGATGACGCATCACATGCTCTTCAAGAAACACATGCCGGAACATGTGGAGCTCATCAAGTCGGCCCTAAACTTGCAGAGCAAATAAAAAGATTAGGTTATTATTGGCCTACCATGGTGCAAGATTCGATTAATTTTGCTAAGCGTTGTAAGTTATGTCAGCTCCATGGAGATTTCATCCATCAACCTCCATTGCCTCTTCACCCATCAATCATGTCATAACCATTTGATACTCATGGTTTAGATGTAATTGGACCTTTCACACCAGCATCCTCAAAGGGTCATAAGTATATTTTGGCTGGGACGGACTATTTTTCAAAATGGGCTGAAGCAATACTTATAAAAGAAGTAAGAGCAGAAGATGTCACAAACTTCATAAAGAATCATATAATCTACCGTTATGGAGTGCCATCGAAGATCATCTCCGACAACGCTCTTTATTTCAGATGCAAAGCAATGATGAAGTTGATGGAAAAATACAAATTCTGACATGGATTCTCAACAAGTTATAATCCGTCCTTCAATGGCCAAGCAGAAGCCTTTAACAAAGTGCTTTGCAAAATTCTAAAGAAAATGGTGTCAAAGAACAGGAGAGATTGGCATGAACGCCTCCCAGAAGCCCTATGGGCTTATAGAACCACAGTGCGAACTGCAACGGGTTGCACACCATACAGTTTGGTTTTTGACTCCGAGGTCGTACTCCCATTAAAAGTGCAATTGCCATCTTTCAGAATTGCTACTTAATTGATGGCATCGGACGAAAATGTCCAAGTGAGATTAGTTGAGCTTGAAGCATTAGAAGAGAAAAGGCTCACAGTACAACAAAAGCTTGAAATTTACCAAGCCCAAGTGGCAGGGGCTTTTAACAAAAAGGTCAAATTCAGATCATTCACGGTGGGAGAGTTAGTCCTTACAATCAGAAGACCAATTGTTATAACAAGAAGGATGCAAGGTAAATTCGAAGCAAAGTGGGAAGGACCATACGTTGTTACTAAGGTTTTCCCAAAAGGGGCATATGAGCTTTCTGATTCAGAAGGTCACTGCATTTACTCCTGTGTAAATGGAAAGTTTATCAAAAAATTCTATGCCTAAATGGGAGAGGTACGCCTCCTGACATATAGCCCGCAGAACAAAGATAACAGTGGAAGTAAATAAATGAAGCATAGTGAACTACGAATGGCTTGATCTCCCAAAAAGGGGTACGTAGGTAATCTGGTAATAAACTAGATGCAGGCACAAAACAAAACAAAAATACATGTGTCCCTCCATAGAACTACGGAAGGCTTGATTCCTGTGAAAAGGATACGTAGGCAATCTAGTAATAAACTGGATGCAGCCACAAAATAAAAAATAAAAAACAAACTATTTTGTTCTACTGGAAGGAAATAAAATTAATCAAATATGTTTTTTTAACATAAAGTCTAAAGCAGAGAAAATAAATCCTGATGAAAGAGACATAAAGAAAAATGTCTAAACAAAAAGAGGGGAGCTAAACAGGAAATAAAAAAAAGGGGGACAAGTTATGGATTCTCCTTAAAAAATGCAGCAAGTGAATCACTAATCTTTTGAGATTCCTCCCTTTCAGATTAAAGTTCTGCCTCAACTTTCTCAATTTTGAAGTATCGATCTACTCTCGCTGCGGTTTTCAAAATCTGGAGCTCTTCACTAAGTTTCCACTGTTCTTCTAAGGAAGTCTTCAACTGTTGGACGCGTGCCTTAGCAACCTTCAACCTATCTTCATAAGCTTGACGCAACTGTTGCGCCACTAGTAGCAGTTTTTGTGCCTCCAATTCTGTTTTGATAACTTTTTCTTCAGTAGCGTTTTCCCTTATCACAAGTGATTCATCATCAGATACTTGGATTGAAAGTGACTTCATAGTGGAAAGGTATTCTTCATCACAATGAAGCAGATCTTTAATCTCAACCCTGTTTATTGTTGTCTTTTCTTCTAAAAAGGATGGAGCATTAGCCAGCTTCTGTTCTGAGTTGAAAAAATCATCCAAGGTATCTTTAAGCCAATTAAGCGCCTGGTCATCTAACCTTTTCTGAGCACAAATGAAACCAATTGTATCGAGATACTCAAACACTTGAGAGCGATAAGTCAAAGTCTCTTGAGGTGATTACGAGCTGAAGATCCAAGTAAAGATTTGTCGTAGCATACCAAGCATAAAATCCTTATTTAACTTATCTATATCAGCTCTAATGAGACGTGAGATTGACATAGACGGTTCTTGAGAGGCCGATGGAGCAACTGACTCTGGAAATGGTTGTTTGATATTCAATTCTTGAGAAGCGGATGCGACGACAGACTCTTGAAAAGATTGAATGGCAGTCGGATCTTGAGGCAACATTGTGATTACTGGATTGCAGGGAGGAGGAACCATCATCGCTAAAGGACGAGGAGCGTCTACATAAGGGACAATATCTAAACATTTGGATGTCTTTGCACCAGTGTCTCCCCTGATAGGAGTATGTTCTAAGTGGACTATCATCTCTCAATGGATTATAATCTGCGAACACATCCTCCCTAAATGGACTGTCATTCATATGATCACCTCCCACATCTAAGTTGTCTGCATTAATAGGGATATCCTGGCCGATTGGGGCAGGAGGAGGCTCGATAGTCTCAAGAAGTCCAACACTGGAGATTTTAAGTTTGTTTGAAGCTCAAGGAGCATCTATATTCTTTGGTTTAATGTTAGAAGTCTGAGCATGCTGAGATTTGGTCCTCTTATGGCGTGTTTCAGAATCGCCTGCTTCATCAAATGACACGTTTCTGAACCTCATAAGTCCCTTCATTTACTTGAAACCGACATTTATCAAGCATGTCATCAAGTGTTTCATATACCTTCCTAATATCGGTAATTATGAATGTGGGCTCTTCTGCCTTGTAAGGCTGCTTACTAAACAAAGAATGAATACTTTTCACAGATCTTCCTAAATAGGGTGTACTACATTTCACCCACCAGCGACCGTACCACCATGTGCATTGGCCCATTCGGGTCATACTTGGCACCTCAAAACGGGCACCAGTATTCATTCTCAGAAGAAAATCCCATGCGCCTTTTATGTCAAGAATCCCGATAGATAAATCACGTTTGAGACTGAGGTATAAATTGTTTGAAGGCACGCCTTGGTCAAAACCAAATTGACGAGCAAATCTATTAGGGGAATATACTTCGAGGTATAAATCGTTTCCCACTCTTACAGGTAATGTGGAGGACCGTAAGGAAACAAGAAGTTCAAAGATGTCGTCAGATAAACCATTATCATCTAAGTAAAGAGTGTCTTCTCTCTCAAGGAAAGAAAATGGATGACGACGCACATAGTCCTCGCCCCTAAAAGTGCTTCTAGCTACATTTAAACTTTGCTTATCAGCTGGAAGTCCGGCCACCCTATGCATCCGAGGGGAATCGTCAACAACATCCTAACTTGAATAAAGGTGGGGAAAGTATTCTGCTAGCCATCCTATCACATAATGCATAGGCAAGTGAATTTCAGAAACACCAATTCCTCGTGGATCTATTGCAGAAGTACTCAATGCATGGTAGATATAACCCAAAACAGAAGGTGCAAGTGACACTTTCTTTCCTTGTGCCATCAAAGTGGCCATGCAGAAAGTCTCAGGCCTAATGTTACTATTCTGATAGGGAAAAATAAACCGGCTCAGCCAAAGAGATAGGAAAGCTGCAAGCATGCACTCTTCTAAAACATCCAGACGCAAGGTCTTGAGAGAAGGCCTTTCTTTCAAAAAAACTTTTCTCTTTATAAGGTTTTTGCCTAGGTTTAGTCGAAGGCCCACTCGGCAACCCATGAAGAAGTGTATCCCCACGATAAAAATACTCAATCCATTCTCCCCAGGATACCTTTGTAACATTTAAAAATTTGCAGATTTGAGCCCTCAAAAGCTCAACAACAGTGGGAGAATACAAGGAAGGATTCAGTAATCGAGCATTAGGCAGAATAAATTCTTCATAAGGAATTCCGAGAATGGTTAAACCTCCAATTCTTTTCAAATCATATAAAGAGATTCCTATTTCACCACCACTGTGATGGAAAGTATTAGTTTGTGGCCCCCATAGTTCAACAAAGGCTCTCCATACGTTAGCATTAAGTGCATAAGGGAACCTAGAAACATCATCCGCTCCATAAATGTTTGCACTACGTAAAATAGTGCAGTTATGTATTAAAATGTGCTCAGTCCATTCCATTAGAGAAAGTTGGAAGCAAGCTCGACCACGAAAATTGAATTTTCCTAAAATTTTCTTGTCTTTCAAATTGTAAAAAAACCCCAGGTAGAATTCATTCGTCGCCACAAATCTGTAGTCCCCATCATCATCGTTGTTAATTTCCCCAATAAATTTTCCATTAAAGATAGGACCATGTTGTTGAAGATGTTGAACAACTTTGGTCTCACTTAAGAATTTGTATCTCAAATCTCCATAAGGTACCTCACAAGTGGTGGTCAAAATAGCCCGGTGTTTCGAATCCGTAGAGGCAATAATTTCATTTAATGATACTAAATGGCGATATTTTGGACCAAAATCAACCTCTCCACCACGATTGTCTGGCGCCCTCTCTGAACAAATCTCTCCATAAACATCCATCGACAACTGAAAAAATAATAATAACCAAAAGGGAGTTAAAAGAAATAAAATAAAAAACGAACTCAAGCGCCGCACGTGTTCATCAATCACACGCACACGCTTGAGGGGTCATCTGTTTGCGGTAAAAAAAATGAATCACAAATGGGCCTTAAAAAATGAGAGAAAATAAAACTGTGCTGGCCCAAAAAATAATAATAATAATAAAAGAATGGGGATTAAGAAAAATGAACATTTTAAAACGTGAAGTGATGGTAAAAAAGTACATAACGTGACAAAAATAGGTGCAGAACGTGTGTGTAGAACGTGAGGTGGTAGATAACATGGAGTGATATAAAAAAAATGGTGCAGAACATGACAAAAAAATGGGTGCAGAACGTGTGTACAGAACGTGAGGTGGTACAGAACGTGGAGTAATGGTAAAAAAAAAAACTATTACCGAATACTCTTATATAAAGAAAGAAGCGAAAAAAAGCTTTTCTGAAGACTTTCTACGCAGAAGAGAGGTGAGAGAAAGAAAGAGAAAAAAAAAGTGCAAAAGAAAAAAAAAAATATATATATATATAGAAAGCTGCAGGTGTTTTGTGGGAAAAACGTGAGAAGAAAACAAAAAAGGACTCTGTGCAGACATGTGTGCAGAAGAGGTGAGAGAAAGAAAAAAAAAGTGCGTGTGTGCAGAAGAGAAGTAAGAGGAAAGAAAGAAAAAAAATACATCCCCAAAAGTGATAGTTATTAAGTCCTATATGCGTTTTAAAGTATGAAATTGTGATTTATTCCTTGACACTCTTCATGAAGATAAATTTTATATACGCTTTATGGTGTGAGATTTTTTATACCCTTAATAAATTTTTAATGCACTTATGGTGTGTGATTTCTCATTTTTATCACAATCCTATGATTATCACTAAGACTTGAATTTCTTTTTAAAGATCTATATAAGTTAAATGTAATTTCAAAAAAATTAAGGATTAAAAATTTCTCAAATTATTTATTACGATTGTTTTAAGTGCATTCGAGTGAAAAATTCATACGAATTACACTTTAAAGATCGGCATATGAAAAATTATGTACATATGATCTATATGAAAATATTCATATGTATCACACGATGCCGCTGAATAGTAATCAAACAATGAAGATGTTTAAAAAAAAAAGAGAGAGCAAGCAACCGTCACTTGCATCTCTTTCTCAATACCTTCACAAATATATATATATATATATATATATATGCACACACACACACACACCAAAGAGAAGATGGCTAAGAAAATGGCTTGCTTATAGCTTGCTGCGAAGAAGCTATATACCAAAGAGTTCACGTGCAGGAAGAAAATGGCTAAGAAAATGGCTTGCTGTGAAGCTAAAATGAGGAAACGTATAGAAAGGATGAGGATGAGGGAAATCTAAGTTCCTTTTGAAATCAAATGGCTAACAAAAAAAAAAAAAAAAAGGGATATAAATCATACAATCGGATCAATCAGTTTAGATATGATGAAATTTAAAATAAAAAAAGATAGGGGATAAAGGATAAATTTCAAAAAAATTCATAATATTAAATACCCAAAAATTTAAAGTGCACAAATTGAGCCCCTTTACTGCCCCTTAGTTCAAAAAGATGAGCTCATTGTCTCATAAAACTATATGGTGATTAAATACAATTTTCAAACCTCAAATTCAAAAAAAAAAAATCTCTCCACACCAAATTCAAAAAGGATCCTTCTAATTCCCCATAAGGTCATGTACCGGAGAATTATCCAAATATAATTTTCAAATCCAAATTCTAAAGTAAAATTCCAAATCGAATTTTAAAATATCTTTGACTTCCTCCTATGATCATATATCGGGGAATTCTCTAAAATCTAAATTCAAATTTAAGAACTACGATTGACTTGATTCCCTATCGAATATGTAGGCAACTTAAAATTTATGTGCAGTTTCAAAACCAAATTCAATCCCAAAAATCCTCATAAAGGGCAAAGTCAAAACAAAACTAAATCAAACTTCAAAGTGAGTAAATTCCTCATAAGGTCATACACCAAGGAATCATCTAAAATTTTCAAACCCAAAATAAAAACTACGATTGACTTGATTCCCTATTGGATACGTAGGCAACCTAAAATTTAAGCGCAGTTTCACGACCAAATTCAATCCTAAAAATGCTCATAAAGGACAAAGTCAAAACAAAATTAAATCAAATTTCAAAGTGCATAAATTCCTCATAAGGTCATACACCGAGGAATTATCTAAAATTTTCAAACCCAAAATTCGAACTAGAATTGGCTTGATCTCCTAATGGGGTATGTGGACAACTCGGCTAAATTCATCGAGTTCAGCCACAATTTTAAATCAACCCGAATTTCTCAAATTCACAGAAAATATAATTTACTATTTTAATTGGAATCAAAAGGTCTTCCCTTGTACCAATGGATTGTAATTAAAAGGTTATTCTTATAATCTTGAATGAGTCGAACTAAAAATAATAAATTTCTATATTAATTAAATCCTAATATATGTGAAATTATGTTGTATGCAACAAGTTTAAAACCTGGTTTGTTCCCTCCAAAAAAAATAAAAAAATAAAAAAAAATAAAAACCTGGTTTGTCTATCCTGTAAAATCCCCCTAGATATTAGCAAGCTCACTCCTATTATCAGAATTCCTATTATAGTTTTTGCAACATTGTTCCAATGCAACTTCCTTTAAAATATTGTGCCATCGTGGTCAATTCAATTCTATACCAGTGGTAAAGTATTGACTTGACTAGACTCCGTACTGGGAAGAAAAAGATTCAAACATCTTTCGCATACAAGGAGAAGGATTTCAAATTACAACTTCTCCAACCAGAAACACATTAGAATTCTAACCCCTCACTATTCTCCAGATAAAAAACATTGCACCTAAAAAGGTCAAAACTATCCAAAACTAGAAAGGGATAACGATAACCAACTCATGATTTTATATCTTATGATCAAACTCATATTAGCAAATAATCTTTCTCGATTATAACCCTGCCACAAAGCTGTCCCACCAACAATCTTGTAGACTTCCTTTACCTATTTGTGGGAAAAGAAAAGACCATAAGCCAGATTTAGAAAATGTAAACCGTCAATATATACATATCAAAAACAAAATAAAAGCAAAAAACATATGGAGTTTTAATATGGAGAAAGATTATTTAGAAGGAAAAAAAATCAAAATCAAAATAAAAGCAAAAAACAAAAGAAAACAGAAAGCAGTCTTTTGATTGAAAGCCCGTAGGATAAAGCAATTCCACTTAACAGGAATACATTATGATGATCACCGTACTTACATAAGATGAATAGAAGATGGACCGGATGTAGCAGCTACTCTCTGTGCACGCTGAGCTTCACCCCTGTAAAGCCCCTTCATTTCTTTCTTCACACGCCGGGCCTCATGCTTTTCCTCCTTTAAAGCAGCCTACAAGAATAAAATTTTAATATCATCAACCAAAAACTAGTTGCAGAGTAGTGGTGTGCAAACAAAATAAAATTGCAGGATTCCTCAAAGTATCAACACCTAAGCAAGTGACTTCCGAGTAAGTCATTGCAGTTCAGAACTAGTTTTGCAATACCTTTCGTTCCTGCTTCTCCTCCTTCGACTCCTGACCGTGCTGCTTCCTCTTCTGCTGCTCAGTTCTCAAGTTATCAGCACTTCTAGCCTTTTCTACGGTGGGTTTTCTACCACCAAGCAAAAAGTCCACAGGCAGCTTTTCTCTTCCTTTAAGGGCTATCATAGGATTGCTAGCTTTCAAGGCTCCGGACATAGCTTCAGCAAGTTTCTTCTTTCTAGTTGCTTCTGGTGCCTTTATTTTACCAGGTTGGTTATCAAGGTTTGAGTACGTAGAAACAATAGTCTCACAATCCCACACTTCTGATTCATCACTACTTTCCTCTACAATAACCATATCTTGATTTCGATCATCATTCTCATACTTCTCTGCATATTCCATGCACCGCCGAATTAAATCCCTTGCAGAATCCACAAGTTCTGTACGTTTTGGTTTATCATCAGCATGAATTAAATCTGCAGGAACCTTATACTTATCATCAAGTTCAAAATCGTTGATTGTTTCATCATTGAGGGCATGTTTCAGCTTCTCTGCAAGTGATTCATCTTCTTCAGCGATGTAACCATAATCATCAACATCATCATGGTCACTGCCATATTCCTGACTTTCAAGCTGTAACAGGAAAGTTATGAGACAAATATAATATAACTCGTGTAAAATTAGAATCAGAGAAAAACTGCATTTGTATTCAAAGTTGATCCTGATTCTTGGGACAAACTATACTTTGATATGACATCTTGCGAAAGAGCATTTTGCACCTCACGCCATGTATATACTCAAACCAACTAAATGACTTTCACACACTATATTAACCTACAGATGCATATTTACGTAAGGTAAAACAGGATGTCTCATAAGTGTAGGAGACTGACTCAAACTGATCACAGATACTGGCAAGTGACTCTACTCTTGAAAAATCAATCACCTCTAAAAGCGTCTTTTCAATCAGAAAATCAAATTCTTGTTATAATTTGTTAGCATTCAATGAAAATTGAATATAAAAAAACCTGATTGCCTCCCACAACAACTAAATTTGACGTGAACAAATAACGTTAAGCATCTAAACAACAACCATAGCGACAATAAAAAGGACTCACAAGATCAAATTGCTCATCCAAAAGACGACGAACTCGTGGCTTTTCAGTAAAAGAATCATCTTTTGCTTCCGTGACATGACTTCCAACTCCATCCTGAGAACTCAAGCCACTCACATTCTGCGGCTGCCGAAAAGTGTGGTCTTCACAAATCACCTCTTTGGACTCAAATTTCTCGCATAAACTCGATCCCTTGTCTGTAGATACATTCTCGTTATCTCCCCGAAAATTCGCCTGGATAACGAAATCCTCTTCCAAATCCTCAACATCAGAACCAAACCGTGAGGCTTCATTATCCACAAGCAATGCAGCGATTTCAGGATCAACCGCTCTCTGAATTCTAACACCAACCGTCTCCGCCGCTACACTGTACATGTATATCTCATTGGCATCATCTTTCGCGTCGGAAATTCGAAGTCTTGAAGCATCATAAGCCTGAAAACCCACCAAGCAACCTTTTTAAAACTGAAAAAAAAAAAAAACTACTTTAATTGGCGAACTAAACGTACCTTGACATCACTGGGAACAAGATCGAGCCTAGTCTTTGGATTACGGTAGAAGGCGGAACCACCACCGATATTCTTACTCTCCCTCAAATGGAGGAGATAATTGTACCCGTCGTCTGGCAACCCTAGCTCCAAAATCTCCTTTCTGACATGCTCAGGCAGAGGCTGCGCCGCCGACCGCGACGAGCTCCCGAAAGCGCAATTATCGTCCTCTCCAACGTCGTAATCGTCAGGCGCGTCGGCGAATATGGAATCGGGGTCTTCGGCATTGTCGTGGCCGTCGCCGGCGAAGAAAGTATCGGTGGAGTAGTGGTTGTTGTCGACTCGGACGAAGACTCGATCACTGCCCGGTGAGCCGTCGTAATTGGGAGCGGAAGAATCGCGGGCGAGTAATTGGAAGGTTGCCGATTTCTTTTTGTCGATAAATTTCTTCTTCTTCCCCATTTTTTTCATCTGAGATGAAAGCAACAAGTGGAAGTAGAGCCAGAGGAGGATAAGGAGTGAGACAGGGTACAGCTAGGGTTTTGTATTTGTTTTCAAGGGTTCAGTTGATTATTCCGAAATTTAATATCAATTTCTAAAGTTTCGGATTAACCCTTTTATTCTCTACAATTACAGAATGCATAATATATTTTACCTTTCTAACATGTATGCCCCTATACTCTAATAGACATCTTTGTCGTTTACATGTATTTGTCGTTTAGATTATCAGTTGTGCTAATATTCTTTTTTTCACCCTCTTTCTTTCCTTTTCTTAATACTCGTTTTTTTCATAAATTCAAACTAATAATTTTTTATTTTAATTTTTAAAATTAAAATTTTTTATAAAAAAAAAAACACTGAAACAAAATCAAACTATGAATTTGAATCCATAAAATAAAGGAATTGTAGACAACTTTTAGATATCAACGTCGTTCCAAATGTCTTCATTGATTCTAAATGTGTCGTTTTTCAAATTTTCACGTTTAAAAATATATGGTTGTGTTGTGAGTTTGTTGCTTTTTTATATGAGTAAATTGTATTATTGTTCTCCAAATTATTTGGTTTTTATATAATGCATCGTCAACTTTTAATTTTGAAAATTACATTTTGAACTTTAAAATAAGTTGTAATTAAAGTCTAGCAACTAATTCTATTATCAAATTGACGGTTCAAGATATAAGATTTGTCCATGACATTTTTTGAAAAATCACAATATTTATCTTTTTTGTCTAATCTCTTTTGTTAAACCATCAACTCGATGGCATTTGTTAGACTATTACACCTCAATTCCAATTGAGTGTAAATTAAGGCCGGCTGAAGGATAAAGCAGCTAAGACTACTGCCTAAGGCCTCAAATTTCCATGATATTATTAGGCTTTCGTTATATATGGAAAAAAAAAAAAAAACGTTTTTAAGTAGTTAAAGCTAATTTATTATACCATATTTTTGTTTTCTTTCACCAAACATTAGTTCTTTCTTTCTCTCTCGTTTTAGAACTCCTTTCTCCTGAGAGGAACTTGTTATTACCTTTTCTTTTAAACATGATAAATGTTGTAATATATTTTGTTATAAAATCATAACCTCTTTTTTAAGAAATACTCAAGATAGCTTTATAGGTCTCGTAATCCACAGAATAAGGACATGTTTACTTATCCGTAATCAGAGTGGACATGATTCGGAATGGGTAGGAATCGGAGTCAAAAATTAGAGTCAAAATAAGTTGTTTACTTAGGTTCCGAGAATCATAATCAGAATCAATCTCAATCCTATTCATGTTTTTGCTTACACTCAGAATCAGAATAAACTGTTATAAATTTACTTACCTACTCTTTTAGTAGATTTTTGTGTGTTGAACTTTAAAAAAAAAAATTGTATATTATGCTAACTATCTTAATATTAGAATAACTAACTAGTAATTAGATTTTTTTAATCACACCTAATTAATCATCTAAGTTATTTTTCTCACTAAATTTTAACTCAATTTCAAGAAAAGAATATGATGATGAAATAAAATAAGAACAAAATAACTATGTTTTAAGTCATAAACTTTCAAAAAGAAGTTCCAAGTCATAAATCGAAAAATATATCCTAAGCATAATTCAAAGTACTAACATAATTTAAGTAAACTAATAATTGGCGAAGCTAACACTTAATCCCCACGACTAAGAATTTTGAGGATGTATCCCTTCTTGAGTTGATCCGGGATGTTGTAGAATACACGTAGCAAATCATGCTTTGTTGCTAAAATATTGGTGGCATCATGAACTTGATCATCATCTAAGCCATCACTTTTCAACATTTCTTGATACAAGTTGGCTTGTAATCCAGCTAAATCCTTGTCAGGAGTGGATGTGCAAAAACATTGCAAGCATCTCCTCAACAGATACATTTCTTGTGCTTGTCAAACCTCATTTCTTACATAGAAGCTTGCATAATCTTCTAAACATTTCTCTATCCATTCTTAATTGTGTCACACACTTGATATCACTCTCATAAACCAAATTATATAAGTGACCTAATTGTTGATAAACCCTTATAACCATCTTTGGACTTCGTATCCTTCGTTCATAATAAATAGAAACATAGGTACACATAGCAGCACACACAACCATAATCATTTGTAACATTATAACTATCTCTTTTATCACTACAACCACTCTCTTCTTTCGTACTAAAAGTCTAAACATGATTACTCTACATTATCAACATATAAAATTAGATTTAGTATCACATTGTATATTATAAACATGAACAACAATAGGCATAACACAAGAATCAAATTATAAGAAAAAAAGAAAAAAAAAACTGGAGTACTAGAATCACGAGAAATAAAGAGGGATAAAAATTATTAATAGTTTCAGTCTTCTAATCTTATAGTAGAAATTCCTAAAATAAAACAAATATAAGAGTTTAAAGAAATAAAGAGGGATAAAAAATTAAATTAAGATAAGGAAAAAAACTGAAAAGCCAGAAGCATTATCAACGTGGAAAGGAACAACAAAACTAACTAAACTAAAGCATTATCAACGTGTTCGACACAAAAAAAAATAAAAAAAATAAAAATAAAAATAGAGGATGATTTATGGCTTACCTGCAAATTGAAGAACCACGGCAGAAGAGGGGAAGAGGGGATGGTAAATGGCTGAGAGAGAAAGAATGAAATAAACCCTAGAGAGTTAAATAAAGGAGAAAAATTAAGGGTAATTAAATTCGTAATTTTGCATTTAATATCAGGATTGGGAGTGGCAATCCTGTGGGGGGTGGGGGGAGTGTCAATCTCATTTCTCAATCCCAAATTAGTGTGGGGCCCACACATTCTCACTCTCATTCCAGGATATAAATGGGTAAGTAAACATAGAGTTGATTCCGAATTCCAATTCTCATTCCCTATAAGTAAACATGCCCTAAAAGTGGTTATATAATCTACCGAGTTGTGTCATTGTTTACATGTGTATTTTACTTATTTATGACAATATGATCTTCATATTACTGCATGAATAAACTAAAAAGGAATTTTGTTCTATATTTAAAACCATTTAAGTTCTTAGGAGTACACAACCAAAATTGGCATGGGCTAAAAGAAACTGCAGGATCTTCTTCGCAAGTCAGGCATCATCTTGGTTCGGTGTGTTTCTTCAGTTCTATTCAAGTTTTTTTACTTCTTTTTTTTTTTAACTTAAATTAAAATACTATCATCTACTACAGAAACAATTCTAAAATTCTTAGGATTACAAATTTTAATTAATATTTCTAAATTCGTCATCAGACTTAGACCATTCTTGCCCAGTCAACTGAAATTTTAATTATCAAGTTTACATGCATCATATGAACTATATGAGTGACAACTCCATAAGTATAACATAATTTAATTTTCATTTTCACAATACTTTTCTTTAACATTTAGGATCATCTTCTATAACATTAGTCTTATGTTATTAGAACATTTTTCATCGGACTCTTATCTTGAAATCTCTTATTCTTTAAGTATTTAGCCCTTATCATATTTGTCAGTTGGTTCAAACACAAGAGTTCACATCATACAAATAAAATATTCTTCGTAAAATTCTTTAAAACACGATCATAATCATAATATCATAAAATCGGAACATGCTTTTAAAACATAATATTATTCATGTGATGCTAATTATAATTAAGCTGCTTAAAAGGGAAATCTACTTTTTTTCCTCTCAGATTTCCTTTATTTTCTCTCTCTCATAGATTTCCTTTTTTCCTCTCTTTCTTTTTTCTCTCACTCTTTCTTTTCTTTTCTTTTCTCTTTTCTCTCTCTCTCAATTTTTTTATTCTCTTATTTTCTTCTTTTCGGTTTTCAACTGCTCTTCTTCTTCTTTTTTTTTTTCTTTCTTTTCCTTTTTTTTTCTTAATAGAACTTGCTCTACATAGATTAAACAAATGCTTGGCAACAAGATGATAGGTGGCTGCCCCATGATAATGAATGTGGCGTAGCAACAATATCCAAATGAGATTAGAAGGTCTTGAACCTTGTGACTACATATTCTGGAGCAATTACAGCCCACATAGATGAGGCACAACAAATTTTCGATAAGATGCCTGTAAGAGATACCGTTTCATGGACTGCAAATTTTATTAGGGTACGTGGATGCACAGCAAATGGAGGAAGCCACGTCCTTTCTGAGGGAAATTCTAGAGAAGAACCTTAGAACGTGGGCTGTGATGATTTCGGGGTTAGCACAAAATGGATTTGGATAAGAGGCTTTAGAGCAGTTTAACCAAATGAGATCAGGAGGTCTTGAACCCTGTGACTACATTTTTTCTGGAGCAATTACATTTTGTGTTGTGCTGGGTGCTTTAAACCATGGATGCCAACTACATGCTTTATTGATCTTCCTGGGACATGATTCAAGTCTCTCAGCTGGAAATGCACTTATAACAATGTACGCAATATGCGGGGTTGTCAGAGGCTGCAAAACGAGTATTCCTCACCATGGTTTATGTGGACTCGGTGTCTTGGCTTGCCATGATTACAGCTCTAGCACAACGTAGAAAAGGTATTCAAGCAATAGAACTTTTTGAACAGATGTTGAAGGAAGATATTCGATTAAACAGGCTGGCATTTCTCACAATTATCTCAGCATGTAGGCATTCTGGTTTAGTAAAGAAGGGCGCCAATATTTTGATTTAATGCATGATTCTTATGGGATGGTTCCGGATAAAGATCATTATGTGAGTATGATCGATTTGTTTTTTTGAGTTGGGAAGTTTATAGAAGCCGAGGAATTAATAAAATCAATGCCTTGCACGCATTTAGGAGTCTCTTCTTACTGGCTCTTGAATTCATGGGAATATGGATTTGTGTATTCATGCGAGAAGAAGAGTATCTGAAATACAAGACAGCAAAATTGTCAAATGGAAACACTTGAATTTTACAAAGATTAATAATGATAATGATTCCCTGACAGCGGCGTCAAAAACTTGTTGGTAAAAATTCATTACGCAAGTACACGTGCGGAACAAGTAATAAAGTGAATGAGTAGAGTATCGTTCCCACGGAAAAAGTTACCAATATTTTTCCTAATAAGATCCAAGAGATGCAATGTAAACAAATGTAATGGTTTGATTCAACTATAAAGACTAAAAATAATTGAAGTAAACAAAAGTAAATAACGCACACTCAGTTGTCAAAGGTAAAAAATCAATCTATATGAAATGATTGGGACTCAATTTTCCCTTCACTGCAACATGGACTATGTATGCAACGACTTTTGCTACAACAATGTTGTCAGTTAACCTGAAACACGAATTTCACGCAAAAGTCTTATGATCTGCTTATGTTTCGCCTCTTTTGTTGGGAATAGTGTCCTAGAAGCATGAGATGTAATAGGATATTTATTATTTAATTAATAAAAGAGTTTATTCATCATTTTATGTGCATATATTTATAAATATTTTATGAATATCAAATGAAAATTCCGTGATCATTTATGTAACCTTAAACATTGTATATAAGTGTTATATACGAGAGGATAATGTTTAAGGATAATAATAAAAAACGTTGTTCATAATGAATTTAATTAAAGTTCGGAATCTTTAATTAAAACATTATTAATACATGTCATTTCCATTAAGAATGGAACAGTGTTATCCGCACTATTAATATGGTGAGATATTGAATGAGTGTATTTCGCTTAATGAGATTGTGTGGAACAGGGACATAGACACAATATAAATTTCTAATAATTTCCGTTAAGCATAGAAATTCTAATTGAGTCTACCGATGGTCATATATAGAATGATCTTAATCCTGAGTTCTTAACAAACTCCTATTTATGGATTTGTGTCTTTTGATTTACTCGGTGCGGATTCTGAGACCCTGAATCCTATTCCTTGTATTTTGGAGACATGATGAAGTAGGTAGCCGGGAATGTTATTATATGAGATGGAATCCATTCCTTCTTGAGAAAGAAGTAGATAAATAATTCTCTTGAGTGTTGATTCGGTACTTAGATTGGTAAGAGCGCTCTGGTTCATGAATGTGTTTTATGAATCACTATCCATTAGAGAATCAACGGTACTCAATGATGAAGATATAATTAGAGAGGTTAACAGATTCTACCTGGCTCTAATTATGAATTATTTATACAGGATTGATCTATATGCAATGACTATATCAAATGGACACTTCAGAGTTTAGAAGTAATTAATGTCTATAATTTCGAGAGTTCAATTCCAAGTTTATAGTCGAGTAACTATTGGAATTAATAAAATTAGTTAATTGATTAAAGTGTTTAATTAATTATTAATTTTATTGGAGCTCAGGATTATAGGTCCATTAGTCCCCGCGTCGTCCTTGTAATTCTACCAGACACAAAGGGCAAAATGGGAATTTTAGAATTATGGAATTCTAAAATTAAATACTCAAAAAATAATTAATTGATAATTAATTATTATTTAAATAATGTGATTATTTAAATTTGAATTTCAATCATGAACATATTTTAAATTTATCCTTTTAAAATTATTTGATAAGTTGTTCAATTAAGAATTCAAATTAATTTAAGTTTGACTTAAATTCGAATTTGAATTTGAATTAAAATTGGACTACAGGATAAAAGATGATTTTCTCTTCCTTCCATATCTGCAATTGGTGCCACACATAGGGATAGAAAACCCTAGGGTGGCCGGCCACACAAGGATAAGGTAGAAGAGAATTTTTTGTTCAAAATTCAAACAGGAGAGAGAGAGAGAGTTAATTCCTTCTAGAAGTTGGACTTCTACTCTATAAATAAGATATGATGAAAAATTACGCGTGATAATTTTTTAACCTAACTTAGAGGGGCTGGCCGAATTTCCCATTATAGAGAGAAGGAAAAAAAAAATTTTCTCCCAAAAAAAAAATTTCACATCATGCATGCGTTGGTGTTTGTAGAAAATTCGAGTGTTTGATCAAACTCATTTTAGTCTCGAGTGTGCCCACACACACGTCTACGTAGATTCAAGGAATTGACGTGGAAGACTTTGGTTTTCTAAACACAAAACTTTGGAGCAAGGATCGTTCGTGGTCAAAGAACTCAAGTTATAATCTGAGTCGGCCTCCAGGTATTTTTCCTAATTGAGTTCTTGATATATAAATTAATGTGATTAATTTATTCATGCATAAATTAATATAATCTATAGAGTATCTCAAAAGTTTTATGAAAATTTTTGTTAGACTTGATCCGCCCTTCCGCACCACGCTTCCGCATCCGAATTCGATTCGGTTACCAACATCTTTACACTCAAATTTCAACATATTCCTATGAGAAATCTAAACATAGAGGTTGAATTAAGCCTGGGTGTCAATTGGGCTATGGAAGACAAGTGTATATTCCTATACTACTCACAAATCAACTAGATCTCTTTGTGAAATTTAGCTAAACTTACACTGCTCAATATTGGTCTAATTCCAATCAACTTTTCAGCAAATTAAAATCACTATATTTTGTTTAAGATGGCTGGTCAGTAAACAAAAATGAACAAGGAAGATTATATTGAACAAACTAATCAGTACCAATATAGCACAAATGAGCATACACAGAGTCAATTACAGATCTGGGTACTTTATCATCCCGGCCAAGTAAATTTAGCTCATAAATGGATTTACAAAAACCAGATAATCAACATGTATCATTGTTCAATAAAATTACAAACTGAAGGATAATTGAAATACAACATATGAGAGAAAGGGAGATTCAGCTGGATTAAGCCTTCAAGCTTTCTTTTCTCTCCTGTCCTTCTTCAACGAGCTTCCATAAGTTGAGAATGATTGGAAAAATCTACTCCTCCAAGTACTGGTTTCCTTTCTCTCTTCTCTGGTACTCTTTTTCCCTCTCTGGTCTCTACTCCCTTAGCTCCCTCGATACTCCCTTTTTTTTCTTTTTTTCTTTTCTATTTCTGCTTGCCTCTTGCTGCGCCCCACTAGCTAAGAATTAAAGTGTACTTCTCTTTAGGGCAACCAAGGACGTTGAGGTTGAACCTAGTGAGTGATTGGGATTATCCCCTGTGTACTTTTGTCTTATTTCTCCTGCAGAGTCATGCGTTGATGTCATTCACTAAGCTGTCTGTTGTCAAATTTTTAATGTAGTAATGTTGCAACATTTATCCTCACAAAACCTACAGATCAGAAACAACACCTCTTAGACACACGTTAGCCCCTTCCTTGATCAAGTTTTCTTGATAAACATCACAGAAGCAGTACATAAATAAATCTCAGCAGAGTGCACCACATGAACTAAAAGTTGAACAAATAAAGCTGAAAATTAACAATTAAGCCTTTGAATGAGCTAACTATAAGCCTAGAAATCACTACACCACAAAAGGCCTTTTGTAGCTGACGAAAAACGCTATTAATCACTATCAATAGCGCTTTTTAGAGCGCTAGGACAGCGGGCGCTAGTATAGGTCCTAAGAAAACATAGCATTTCAAGAGAGTTATAAAAAGCGCTATAGAATTGAAGTATTATAGCGCGTAAGAAAAGTTATTTTCATCCTCTTACAGCTCTTTAGCATAGCTACAATACAGATTAATAACTTTTTTTCCTTGTTATGTTCATACTGTTGTAACTTTTTAAAATTATTATTAATATCCTTTTGAATTCATTCAAATAAATGGTAATTCCGAGATATGTGATATATCTAAATAGGAACATTCAAATTAAAACATAAAAACATTCAACATATCAATTGTTATCAGTATCTACCAAGCTATCAATAAAATTACGTCTACAACATAATTCATACAGTGTCCAAAACTTTAACATTCAAAACAAGTAAAGAAAACAGAGAAGTCATCTCCAAAACGTCTAAGTGCAATGGTGAAGTAAATCCTTCCATCTTGACAAAATGCTTCAACAAAAAAGTCATCTCCACTGTTAAACCTGTATAATTAGGAAAGTAAAATAGGTTTAGAAACATAGCCATAAAATATTCTCATATGAGAAAGGTGACAGAAGAAGAGATTTCAAGACTCCATTAATGATTTCAAAGACGCATTTTCTGCCCAAAATCAATGTGGGATTGCATTAATTTATTTATCATCTATAATTGAATAACTCCAAAATCTTTAGTTATATTACATCGTTTCAACCCATCAATTTCTCAAATAATACCCCACTGAAATGATTTCCCAAGTCAAATTCCACGAGCATTAAACAAGATAGTTCACACGCTTTGTCTCGGATGTAAGTCACTAAAAGCTTTTGCCTTTGTTCATCAAGACCCTTTGACTCTATAAGATTAATCTGAGGTGACTCGTTGGGATACTATCACCCAAAAAAAAAGAACAAGAAAGAAATTAAAGCACAAATCGGAAAATAAAATTGACATAGCTAGAGATATCAAAGTATCCAAAACGTCTAGCCAAGTAAAATGGTTAAGTAAATAATGCATCTTGACAAAATGCTCCAACAAAAAGGTCATCTCCTCCAGCAAAGCAACTATTGACCTGTCACAAAATTAGTCCAGCAAAACAAATTTCATCTTGATTGCCAAGTAACAACACAATTAAAATTCTAATGTCCAAAGTATGTCACATTTTCAGTAATGGACATACAATCATGAGAGTCAGAGATAAAAGAATACTAACCTTTGAGAAGCTATGTCAAAATCATTGAGAAACTACACTAAAGATTATAGATACTTTCATAGCTACACCTAAATACTTTTAAGTATATGAGCATGTAGTCTACATATAATGGTATGCTTAAAACAAATTGGTACTAAGTAGAGGGTTTTCATACCCCTTCAAAGTTTTGCATAGCTTCTAGTATTCCTTGCTGGTGAGTCAAGAACTAATTGCCGGTCTTTATCTTCAATTGCAAATCCCTTTTTACATAACTTCCTTTTCCTAGTAGTAGACATTCTTAGCACTCCCTGGATTAAAACAAATAAGCATAAGCAGAGTACTACATAAAGGACTTGTATTACAACTAAAAAAACAATGGTCATTGAAATTATGCAAAATCAGCATGTTCAATTGCAAGTATTCCAGCATCTGCAAAGAGCTCCTCTGGAAAATTGTAAATCAACTGTCAGTTAACAAAGCAGCTTATGTCATGACCTATTATCTTCTGAACCTTTTCTCTCATATAAGTATATTAGCAAGAATGGACCACCATCAATTAATATAGAACTCTAATCCAATCAAGAAATTTAAAGATAGAGCACTTTCTATCAAATGTCGCCTAGCTTCTAAAGTACTTAAAGATATCTACATATACATACGTACATATATATATATATTTATATATGTAAAGCCTATTTTATAAAAATAAAAGAATTAAATTATAAAAAAGAAAAGGTATATGCGTCTTGTAATAAACATGAGACTAACTGCAAGTTCAATTGCAACATGAAAATAGAACATAAGAAATAAATTCTACATAACCCACCCTTCATTTAAAAATGAATCTTTTAGGGTTCGCCAAGGCTTCTTTATGATCAGAATAGCCTCTAAGTTAGTGATTCCCTATCATTGCCAAGATTTTTGTCAAACAATATAAGCAGAAAATTGGAGCTCAAGTAGTTTTACAACAAAGTAAAACAATTACATGCAACATTGTACCAACTGCACAGTAAATCACAATTTTACAAACAAGGACCACCATTTAGCTTCATTTCGAAATAATTTTTGAAATTCTTGCGAGATGTGAATTAATGAATTTACCTTAAGTCGTAGTACAACATCCACAGCAATTTTAGCCTCCAGGATTGAACATGAATGGTTCTCGCAACCTTATACAAGTATAATGACAAATAACAGGAATTCCCAAAACCAGTTATAAGCACCACAATAATACTATGGTTGAAGAGGTACCAAACGGTGGAATAAACTTACAGAACCAATAGAGTGAAAAAGCCCCCAAAGAAACATAACATAACTTGGTGTCTTTGAGCATATCACAGATGTGGTTTTCTTCTACAACTAAAGAATTTCAAAGAGAAACAAAAATCAGTCGTTTCCCATTACAGGAACAAGAATCAAGGTTACCAAAAGCAGCATATTTTCAGAAATCTGTAAGAAATGGCAAATGGCAATGGCATTCGGTGTCAAAATTGTCACATTAATGTAGATTGTAATGCAGTAGTTGTTGTAAGCTACAAACTTTAACATTAACCGTAACAATTATCTCTAATTTGAAACCCAAAAAAGCACTTTTCTGACTAAATCAATTAACTGTGAATCACATTAGAGTTTGTTCAAAACTTAAACAAACAAACAAACAAGAAATTTGAATGAAATTCCAAGAGAAAGGATGAATTACCTTTTACACAAGTGACTCTGGCAAATGAAGTAACAAATGGCGCTCAACTTAAGAAACTATTCCAAAGGTGGTCGAAACTATTCCGGCGACCAATGGCAGCAAAAATGGTATGGATTTGTTCAGCTCAACGAGAGGAGTCCAAAGAAAGCACTTTCCGGAGGATTAGACGTCAGAAGGCGCCGGAAACTGTGTTGGAAGGTGCGGTGGCCAGGAATTTATGAAATTTCGGCCGATCGGCGGGGAATTGGGCGGCGTGGTGATGGGGGTTTTGTAGATCGGCTCATGGGCTTCTTGGATCTGATCTTGGATCACTGTAGGTTGGCCAGAGGTGGTCAAAATCGATGGCGGCGCATTTCTTCTTCCGTTGTGTTGGAAGGTGCGGTGGCCGGGAATTTCAAACTGAAATGCCGATCGGCGGGGAATCGGGCGGCGTGGTGATGGGAGTTTTGTAGATCACCTCATGGGCTTCTTGGATTTGATCTCGGATCACTATGGGTTGATCAGAGGTGGTTGGAATCGACGGCGGCGCATTTCTTCTTCTGTCGTGAGTCTCTCACGTTTTTCTCTCTCTTTTAACGCTGATGAATAAGCGTAGAAGAGAATTTGGGAAGAGAGAGAGAGAGAGAGAGATGGGGAGATGGCAGTTGGTGGTGGAATGTGTGATGTTCGTTTGTGGGGCTGATTTCTGAAGGATAGCTATGCTCTGAGAATGGTTTATGGTCGTATCCCACTTGTAGATTTTGCTTTCCAAGCTCTTCTCTCTCAGTTCCACAACTTACCCGCGTTCTACTTCCTTCTCTCATGCAGTGGTAAATTTTAATTTTGATCTGAAAGCTTCCAAAACATTTGCAAGTAAAATGAAAATTTGGGGGGAAACTACTTTCAAAATCCGCTAAAATATTTCATGTTTTTTTAATATATATATCTACCGAAAATAACTTAGAAAACTTAAGGAATTTTAGGGAAAGTGATCACAATACCGTATAGGAGAATGAGGTTGTTTCCCTTGGCCGGCAAAATGACTATTCGACAGTGTGGGAGAATGAGAGGTTTTTTTTTTTTTTTCCTTTCCCTGGTTCTCGTATCTTGCGCGCATTTCAAAGCAAAAAAAAAAACAGGGGGAGGGAGCGAGCGGGAAAATTAGAAAATTTATTTCCAATGCCCGCCCAATGTAATTGTAATCTGTACATTTATATATTTTTAAATATATATAAAACAAATCAGTCAAAATGTCAACAAATTTTAATATATATGTATATATATATATTATAACTCTTTATAAACGCTATTATAGACTAAAGCAGTAACGTTTTTTGAAAAACGCTATAACTAACCGCTACGAAAAGCCCTTTTTCTTGTAGTGAATGCCTAAAATAACTCTAATTCCTAGAGTTATCAACAAGTATCTAACCCAACTCGGACGTGGAATGAAAAAGTTGAGATATGTCCATGATACTAAAGTATGTGTTACATGAAATCGAGTCTGAGCATAAGGAGTTTGCATTGTCCACTCACAGTAAGAAGCTTGCATTCGTATTTGGCCTCATAAAGCTGCCTTTTGGAGCCACTATCAGGGGTTTTAAGAATCCTAGGATCTATGGTGATTTCCATACTGCAATCATGTTCATGTCAGAAGTTGTGAAAAGGGAAATAATTGTTAGGGATGGCAAGAGGTTTCACCATTTTAGTAACGGTGATTACTGGAAGGCATCATAATGATATTTGGACTTCAAACATGAATTCGGAAACAAGCTAGAACCGCAAGGAAACAGGTATGAAGGATAGACCCCATTTGGCTGTAAACAATTTTGGTGGCTGTCAAATTTGCTTGGCCAGCCATTACTTGAATGGAAAATTAGACAAATTTTTCTTCAAAATGAAGCAATTTAAAAACTAATATTTTATTGCTCTCTTAACTTTTAATTTCGTAGAATTTTTAGTATTATTATTATCATTAATCATTATGAATTTACTAGATTTCATTACGGTTTCAGATTTGTGCTTTTTGCATTGTCGTTTTTCAAATTTCTGAGTTTTTTATTTTTATTTTTTATTTTGTCGTTCTTGGTGTGTTTCGTTTAAGTTGTTTTTCAAGTTTCCATCATTTTTATGAGTCTGTCTATTTTCATCTTTTCCGCATTATTGAAAAATCTATTGTTGTTGCCCTTTTTAAATTTTGCTCTCGTTCGTTGAATCTTATCTTTTGGTGGTTTAAATGTTTTTTCGTTAATTAAATTGTCCTTGCTAAATGTTGTTTTTATTTATTATGATTATCATTTTCCATTCTTTTGTCTGTTAATTGTCGTATTTACCAATATCTCTGTTGGTTTGGAAAGTTACTGATTTACTGTGATTCGTAATTGTTATTGTTTTCATAAGCTTTTTTAACGTTCATATCCACGGACATATCAGAATTATTAGGCTACCTCACATTAACATGTTAGCCTATGAAAACTCAATACCTTATAAACTGTAATTCTTCTCCTTACTTTTATTCTCATCTCTCTTAAAACCCTCATACATAGGTTTGTTTTCTGGGTGTATTTCGGTTTTTGTCGAAGTTCTTAAAGTTGTCGTTTTTAAACGTGGTTATCGTCTTTGGATGAGGCTGTTTCTTTCAACTCATTTTGTCGATTTTAAGATGGCTTTCTTTTTTGGTTGTCGTGTTTCATATTATCGTCGTTTCTCGAATATGTTGCTTTTCTTTTTTGTCGTTTTGAATTTGTATTTCTAATGTCATTGCCGTTTCTGTCTTCCATTTATTTTTGTCATCACTCTTTACGTCAGCCGGCTTCTATTTTCAAATTCTTGTCCTTTTTAGATTTGTTTCTCATTGTTTGCCGTCAATGTCGTTTTTCAGGTTCCATGGCTTTTAGACGCCGTTTAAGGTTTCTGTCGTCTTTAATAACAAGTGTAGGAATATCTGCTTCTTGCTCTGCGCAAACAGAAGGCCAACCAAGCGGATAGAGACTAGTAGAGAAGAAATCCACTGGTACTAAGTAAATCTTAGCTTTCTGGGCATTGCATTAATTTGTTCCAACTAACTTCAATTTGGCACTGTCTTGTTATTCCGGGGTAAAGTTTACGCTCAAAATTAGGACAAGAGCCAAGAATTTTCTAGAAGCTTGGTCAATTGGGTAAGTGCCGTTTAGTTTCTAGTCACTCTATTCAACCTTTTCTCAGTTTTCAGGTACTATTGTCTTTTATTTTCTATAGTGGCACCTAATCTACCTTGGGCGTCCATCACGGATTATTATTTAATAATGATTGTTAATTTTCCAGTAATTCAGTAGGCAATATATAAAAGGCTAATACAGATGGAGAGGTGTTGTTTCTACTAATGACGTACAGTGACAGGTTTCTTTTAAAAAAATAAAATAAAACATCCCCTTTGTGCACACTCATTTGAGGTCATTATGTTATGTTCAGAGAGGAGTGGACAGGAAGCTACTAACTCCCCCAATAGAGCCCATCTTTCCGCGAGGACAGGGGACAAAAAAAGTGTAATATAAATACATATTTCTATCATAAATTTATGTTGTTTATGCTTGTAATAAATTTGTTGGGCATTGATCTGATGTCTATTAGATCACTTGACGAGCTAAATAACCAAAATTTGAGTCTGCACTATTGGCTTTTAGACTTTTAGTAAATATTACTGAGTTGTGACCAGTATATTTATTAAAAGCCATTGTTATGCGGTTAGAAAATTTTTATCGTTGCTTCATTGTTATTAATATGTTGATGTGACTATAAGCATATTAGTGTTTGGTAAATATGTTTACAAAACTTTGCAGATACTATAAAAAAAATTTAAGTATTTGGTAAATTGTTGTGGAGATGTATAATGACAAAAGTAAACATACTTTAACACATATTTATAGTTAGTTTTATTTCTATTTTTGTCAATATTCAAAATATAAAAAATGTAATTTTAATTTTATTTATGAAAATACTTCTTAAAAAATAAATTAATTTTATTGATGGGGAAAGATTATTCATCTACTAAATTTCTTATTTTTTGTTGTTATTTTAAATATTTTGATAATTATTAAAAATATTTAAATAAAACTTTAACATAGTATACTTGTTAAAGATTTTCAATTTTTAAAATATTTTTAAAATATATGTTTTTTTTAATTTGATATGGAAAAAGTAAAATAGGTAGATTAAGAATTAAGTTTTATTAGTAAAGTTATTTTAATAAATTTAGATAATGCATCATAAGTTGTTGTGTAAATGCAACATCTAATATGTTTCTCAAATTTTATTGTTTGTGAGCAGCTTTTAAAAGTTGTTGGATAAAAACAAGATTTACTAAATACCTTAATCTGCAGTAGATTCTTTTAAAAAGTTAAAATCAACTTTTAAAGATTTAAAAAAAAAATTAAAATAAACTTTTAAAAGTAATGACAGATGAGTCCTTAGAATCGTTAATGTAATTCTTTAAAAATAAAAAATAAAAATAAAAAATAAAAATAAAAAGGCTGGTTCCTCATGATGTGTGCGGGCATCAAGGTCCTGTGTCCCGTATACTTGAACCTGAATGGCTCATGGGATGTCGTCGAGTTCTTTGGCTTGTATCATTCGCGTCTCCAAAGCTGGACCATGCAAGAGAAAGGATTTCCTTATTAGCTCTGTTTTAAGCTCTAATACCTTCAGGATTACTTCTTTTTAATTTCCAACTACTTGACAATATTTTGAATGAATGAATTGCCCTTTCTTAATAATTAAAAAATTCAAGTGGCAATCTGACATCATTGTCTGGATTGCAGATTATTACAATGTAAGAGAGAGAGAGAGAGAGAGAGAGAGAGAGAGAATTCTCGTGGACTGATATTTCTAATTTTCTATATTACCTTTCGTATGTCAAAGTTGAGTTCAGAAGAACTAAGAAGAGTTGGAAGCATGATGGCATATTGGACATATTTCATGAACAGAAGCAATTCCCTGTACCCATCTTGGATTATTCCATATAATATTAACAGACTTGGCAGTTGGCATCCACCATCTTTTCGTACTGCTTGATCGCTTGCTGTTACATATATAACTTCCTCAACTCCCAGACTTGGAGGCTAAGCAAAAGAAAAATAATTTAGAATCATCATTCAAAATTATTCTTGATTTATGTGTACATTTTATGAGAGAAATATTATAGTGAATTATAAATTATAATTCAAATTAGAATACGAATCCACCAACCAAACAACCCAATTTCAATAGCACTCATGTACGTAGGGCATGGTAGCTCAAATCAGATCATGAGTTAGTTTGTCTCCTATATCCTGGTTTATACTTTTATTTTATGAAATTAGCTCATACTTTTGTCAGACGTTCAATTCACATCTATGGAAATTTCTTCTCTCTTTTTGGCAGACATCACCGGTTTAAGTAGTAGTTTAATGATACCTTATGTAACAAATACTAGTTCCTTTCGTCACCACCATTATAAGTTCTTGGAAATTAGCTACTTATATATGGATTAAGTGAACATGTGATGGGCAGTTCTAAAGTTGTTGGTTTCAATTTTTTACGTCATTAGAACAAGAAAGTATTTCTTTTTTTTTTTTCCCTCGAAGAATAAGAAAGTTAATTATTCAATAAAAAAAAAAGAATAAGAAAGTTAACTACTAGCTAAGTTCGATATTTTCATTAACTCTTGAGTAAGTACACTCCGGTGGTCCCACGCAGGCTAAATGGACGTTTGCAGCCAAACAACCCATAAGAATTTACTAGTACTAGAGGCTTTTTTTTTGTTTTTTTGGTGATTTACAAGTACTAGAGTTAAAAGCCTGTTAATATAGCTTAAAAAAGTTGCGCGTGCTTTGACTGGCCAAAGGGTGGGCGCGTCTGAGACTAGAGAGTGGGCACACATTAATATAAATCCAATTAGCTTGTGCTAGTGCACATGCGCTAGCCACGGTAAGTGCTGGTGGGGACAAAGTAAGACAAAAGCAATATATATCTTTTTTCTTTCTTATCCTCTTAAAATAGAGCATGGTTTGTTGGGATATTCCTTAGAAACCTTCTCCGCTTTCAAATATGGCTCTTCAAATTCACGTAATAGGCAGTTATATAAATATATATATATATATATATATAGTGTAGCATGACCGCCCACATTTGCAGTACTCTTTAAAAAGTCTAAAAGTTAAAACAAGATCATGGATAGGGCATCAATTAGGTGTTTATGGGTTGTGCTGTTAGTTTCCATGGCAATTGTTGGGCTGAAAGGTGAGCCTGACTTGAACAACGGCACCGCTCAAACTCAAGGAAAAGCTCCCTCTTTAGCTATTGCTCAACTTCCTCGAGGCAATGCAGTTAAAAGCAACGAGAGTACTTCTTACAATGAAGTTGAGGTCAACAACAGAGACGTATATTATAGAGGAGGCCACGGCGGTGGCAGCAGTAGCGGAGGTGGAGGTGGTGGCGGCAGCGGTGGCGTGGGTGGGGATGGGGAGGAGGAGGAGGAGGGGGTGGATGGTGGAAATGGGGATGTGGGGGACAGCCAAAAGGGGGAAAAGGAAGAGGAGGAGGACATAACCATAACATTAACCGCCACCACATATACGGGAATAGATTCAGCAAGAATGACTATAAACTAGGAGAGTTTGCGCAATGCACGAGACGAGGGCGTTGCAGAGGCATGAGATTAGATTGCCCACTTCACTGTGGTGGACCTTGCTTATACGACTGTCAGTACATGTGCAAAGCCGACTGTCATCATTCTCCAATTCACTACTAATTTACGCTAACATTCTGATAGAGTCCAGTAGGAAATTGAAACGGAAAACTGAGAGTGTATTGATATTTTTCTGAGAAAAGAAAGCAATACAGACTCTCAGCTTACATGCTTTGCACACCTAGCGTAGGTGAAACGGATCATTGGAGGCTTATCACATCTTGAGACATGATTCAGTTCAGAAGGAAGACTAATTTGAAGCTAATAAGGAGTTCTCAAATCCAGCTTGTTGGCTTATTAAGATCAATGTTTTTTATTCTAGCTTTTCCTATGATGAGCTACGTGTTTGTCATGATTTTGCTAGTTTGTTGCTTGGTTTGTTTTTTATTCCATTTTCGTTTGGTTTTGGTCTTATTAGTTGAGTCTCGTTGTTCTAGTATGAGTGGGTATGCTCTGAGTCTGCATGCATGTTTAAAGTTGTAACGACTTTTGATCAGTCTTTGCTTGGAAGAAAACTTTGATTTATTAATATTGTCCGGTTTACTGTAAGCTTTTTCAGCTCCATGAATATTGAATATGATCATGTTGGGGTTTTGGCTGGTTATCCATTCACAAAGAGCAGCTTCCAAACTTTCCTAAAGGGTAACTTTATTATTTGTGTATTTGTTCCATTATTTGTCCTACTCGTGATGAACTTAATTAGAACGATATTTATGTTTGTCAGGGAAACTGTCTTTGGGGTTGGAATGGATGCAATGACATTTTGGTTTTAATCACTTGCGTTAGTTAGGGGTGTAATTCGGCCGGGTAGCTAGGGTCGGGTTGGGCTGAAAAATTGAGCCGACCCGTTCAGTGCAAGTTGAGAAAATTTCAGGTTGCAACACTCTCCTAAACCCACAAACCCGTAACCTATCGAGTGACCTCAGATAGGCTCGGATTACTCGGGTTGGCAGGCTTGGTCCCTGAACATTGGGCTTGTGTCCAAAGGTTACTGTCTTGCTGAAGCAATTTTCTTCCTACGAGTACAAGGTCCAAAAGCAATATGAAAAAGTAGAAGTTTTTTTTTTTTTTGGAAACACAATAATTGCAACTTCTCTTTAGTAACTAAATTGGCACATTTAGATTTCCATGCCTAACTAACAAAGACCCAACAAAGACTGTAATCCATAGAGGCACTATATAATGAAGATGAGTTTGCCCAAAACCTATTCATTTTCTATCGATTAGTACACAAGTATTCAACCTGCTGCCAAGTAAATGGTGAAAACCAGTTTTAATCTATGACTTCATACCTCTTTTAACAATCGAGAAGCATAAAATCCATAAATAGTCTATAAGCATTAACATAACATCAAACATACTTCTTTAACAGTCAATAAAGTCTAGAAATAAAATTAACAATACGTCAAATAAACAGTCTATACAGACATAGTCCAGCAAAATAGAAAATTTAGTCCACTCTAAACAGTTTAATCCAGAATAATAACACCTCCATTCCCAACTTGCCCCTCATGTGTTGCAACAGAATTTGACAAATCTTGAGAAGAAAATGTAACAAAAAAATCATTAGAATCAAGTTTAGGACAACAAAATAAACAACAAGGAGATGAAATAAAGTTAAAAAAGAAAAAGTAAAACGTAAAAATATTACCCGACACAATATCTTCATATTCATTAAACTCTTCCATATCAATAAGGTTGATATGCTCATGACTACGCAGCTAATTTTGTGTACAAATCAATGCATCCACCATCTTGGGGCTCAATGAACTCCTAAAGGGATCGAGGATGCGACCTCCGGTACTAAAAGCAGATTCTTACGCTACCGTTAAAACAGGAATGGCAAGAATGTCTCTTGCAACTAGTGAGAGAATCTTGTAATTAGTTGCATTATTCTTCCACCAATCTAAAACATTAAAATTTGACTGAGTTGGATCCTCCATAAGGTCTGTCAAGTATCTGTCCACATCATTTTGGTACTCATTCACATTCTTCTCCTTCATTTTCCTAGCAAAGGAGCTCCACAAACACCTTTTTCCTTATGCTTCCGTTTTTACCTCTGTTGTACATGTTGTTGCCGCCTCCCCACTACTTTCATTAGCTGCAGATTCACCCTTATCCTCACTATAAACCTCATACAACCGGTACATAGTATCCTTCATATTCTTTGCTAATGTTTTAGAAGTGCAAGAATCATACACTATAGAAAAATAATATGTCAAATAATCCATTTTGTACCTAGGATCAAGTACAACAGCCACAAATAGAAGACAAATTATATTCTCAACATTCTCCCAATACTTGTCATACTTTTTTTTCATACTCATAGCCATAGATGAAAGCATTGAATCGTCTTGTTCGCTTAATTCAGATAGCTGGTTTTGCATCTCACAAAGCTCATGAAAGTAAGAATTTGAAGTGACATTCAAAATGACACTAAAATTCAAAGATATATCTGTTGGTTACCGAATCGAATTCGGATGCGGAAGCATGGTGGAGGCGGATCAAGTGTAACAAAAATTTTCAAAAAACTTTTGAGATACTCTATAGATTATATTAATTTATGCACGAATAAATTAATCATATTAATTTATATATTAAGAACTCGATTAGGAAAAATACCTGGAGGCCGACTCGGTTGATAACTTGAGTTCTTTGACCCCGAACGATCCTTGCTCCAAAGCCTTGTGTTTAGAAAACCAAAATCTTCCACGTCAATTCCTTGAATCTACGTAGACTTGTGTGTGGGCACACTCGAGACTAAAACGGGTTAGTGTTGGAAAATAATGGCATCGAGTGCGCAGCGGAATTTTAAAAAATTTAAATCAATGCCAAAGCCAATCAAGAACATGTTCATGATGCTATATAACATAAATACTAAAGATCTAAATCATACCTTTTGAGATTTTAGGAAACTGCACGTCTGACAGATCAAAGCGTTCCAAATAGCAACCGGAAGAGCCTCAACCAACTGGTCTTCTTTGCTATTCTCGTTTCCACGATCGGAGTGCGGGTGTTCACACGTCGTTCAATCTCCTCTTGGTATTCTTGATCTTCTTCCAATCACAAGAGAGCAAAAGAAAAAATTGTTCTTGAGAATTAAACAAATTTTCCTCTCAGGAATCTTTTATCAATAGCCTCCAAAAAGTCTCTCAAGTGATCTTATGAGTAATGTGACTTAATAGGATATTTATAGTGTTTAGGAAGTCATACTTTCGTAATAATTAGGTTTCCCAAAGTCTTAATCGCATCTAGAGTCGATTTTGCCACGTCAGCATGCATTTTACGTTACAACCGGTCGACCGGTGACAGAGACGTTATAACTCACCAGTCGACCTGTCCTTCATGAACCGGTCGATCGGACCGGTCGACCTGTGACCGGTCTACCCAACCGGTCAACTTGTCTGCACTGATGAAAGTTGTTTTCCTAGTTTTTCAACACTGGAAACTTGCATAGAGTCTCAGTTTTGATTCAAGCAACCCAATAAAGAAATTGCCTGATCAAAACAGTCATATAATAATCTTCCCATATTTAACAACTCTTAAAACAATAATTCAACTAATTTATCTAAAATTAATTTATCAATTAATTCACCCAATAAATCACTCATGAATTAACCATTCTCATATTAACTTGGAACCTCTTTTACGGAAATAACACAAGTTACCAATATATAGAAAATACGTCGTATCGTTACAGGAAAGTATGTGAGCTAGCAAAGGGACCCAATGGACATATATAAACCAAGCTCCTATAATCACAACGCTACTTGTAAACCAACAAGTCTGTCTCATGATTATAAAACTCTAGCGCTATTCCACTAAAAGCCTAGAGCTGCACTCTCGATTTATATAGCGCATTTACAAAGCTCTGATTAGCTCTAGTCCATGACTCAATATATTAGTGTATCATCCCCATAGGATA
The DNA here is from genome assembly GCF_000414095.1 of Morus notabilis. NCBI lineage: Eukaryota > Viridiplantae > Streptophyta > Magnoliopsida > Rosales > Moraceae > Morus > Morus notabilis. The sequence goes on along the minus strand of NW_010364747.1, from coordinate 426,350 downwards.
TCCATAATCGACTTGAGGTCAAGTTCCGTTTTACCTTCCCGATTACATTTATCTTATGTTCCATTATCATACCATCGAAAAAACACTATTCGTATAATTACAAACAGTAAACCATTAGATAACACAGAGTAGGCAACATAACAATCTTAACATGAATAAAGCACCCAACTTTATTCCCTCGATTGTGGATCATAAAATTTAGACTATCATCTTTAGATTTTTGTCTTCTGCATGTTCTTCACATTACATGCATGACCTAAAGATTTAGAATGATAGTCTTAAACTTTCAGTTTGCTTATCATACATTCAACTATTATGAACATAAAGAGGACAATACATAGATATATGAAATAAACAAATCTTTATTAATAGTCAAAATGTCTCAAAGAATATCATTACATTTATTCTTAAGGGCATAAACTCTAATAGTTAGATCAAACACTCAAATTTTCCACAAACACCAACGCATGCACGGTGTAGAATTTTTTGGGAAAAAATTTTTTGTTGATGATTAATGTTAATCGTAAAATGATAATAATAACAACAATTTGTTAAAATTTTTAAAAAAAAAAAAAAAAAAAAAAAAAAAAAAAAAAAAAAAACTCCAAATGATGCAGCAACGGCAAAAGAACCAGCAACTGATCCGGTGGCGGTTGCTGCAGCAACAAATCCACTTGCTCCAATTGCTGGTATAAGACCACCCAATGTGGAAGCTAAGGCTCCCAATCCCAGCGCAATTGCTGGAGCTGCTAAGCCTGTGGAAAAACTTAATGTGACACGACATAAAATTAAAAGTTTAAATTTAAATAATAGGGATTAATTTACAAAAATTAAGAAAATAAATATATATATATATATATAAATACTAATATATATTAATCTGTAATCTTTTATTTTAAAGTAATTACAAACAGACCAAAAATATGTACAGCTTCTCAAAATGAAATAAATCTAGGACAGTGCCAACAAATATTGTTTACATACACTAACCTTGGCACCGTGGTGAGAGCACTTGCGTTTGCACTTGGGGTTTAGGGTTCGAATCCTGGAAACGGTCTCTCCTTCGGGGGGTAAGGCCGCATACATATGGAATTAAACTTTCTCCCGAGCCTGTCATAGTACGAAAGCCTCTTTGGCACTAAGGGTCCGCCTTTTAATACAGTACAACTTAGAATTAAAAACCATGAAATCATAATAAATCAAACCATCTCAAATCTTGAGCCTTTAGTCTACTACTATAAACATACTACGTTGTGGGGGCGCGAGGCATGTCCAAGGGGGAAAAATAGGGATAATAATAATAAAACAAGTAAAATAATTAAAGTGACTCAACATCAAATCATAAGTACAATGCATAACTCAAATGCAGGTAACGGAAGTATATGAAAAATAAGTACGTTGATTGGAGGTAATAGAATAGAAAGGAAATGTCATTATGAGAAAATGGTATAATTTCATCATTTGGTTGATAAGTTTAGGTCAGAAATACCTTTCTAACTGAAAGCTCATTCACCCAAATTGGGTGAATCAGCATTCACGTGGGGGAGAGAGAAAATGCGTTTGGAACTCGTTTTAAAATAATTTTATTTTTTGTATGAAATGAAAATGCAAATATGTTCAATCTCAGACAGAAATCATTTTTGAAAATGCGTTTGGTAGTTTTAATAAGAGATTATTTTCAGTGTAAAAAACTTATTAATGTCTCTCTTTCTCTCTCTCTGCTCAAGAGAGGAGAAAATGAAAATAAAAAATGAAAAACGACTAAAAGTTATTTTTCATTCTCTCTTATTTTACACTAAACTAAAAAATCATTTTCATTTCTGTTTATTGTCTTTATTGCGCCAAACATCGTTTTAAAAATATTTTCATTTTTTCTTTATCAAAAAACGTGAAAAACAAAAATGGGATTAATTCTAAACACAGCCTATAATTTCGATTAATTTTCCTTTTTTTAAGGAAAGGTGGTTTAATGAATTTCTTTTAAGGAAACTTTCCTTATTATTAATTTCATATATTTTACTTTTTAAAATTTAAATTTAAATATTTGAGATTAACATTTTATTTTATGTTCTTTCCTATTTTGTTGACTCTTTAGTTTTGTTTTCTTTTTTATTATATAAGAGTATCAATGTCTTTATATGCATGTTATTCGGTATTTTTATAAATAAAATAATAAATAGATATTTTTGAATTCGAGACTATCAAAATAGACATTTATACAAATAACCTATTTGTTTAAAAAAGTAATAATTATCATTGATGGCCTATTTAATAATGTCGGCCCAAATAGTTGTAAGGCCGCTCAGCCGCTGGCGATATGACAATTATCACATCCCAAATGGGTATAGAGAGAGACGTTGCATTTTCCAAAATATTTTACAATTAACTTTGTTATTCTTAGTGTTAGTATTTATGCCCTTAGAAATAAATCTAATAATGTTCTTTAAGACATTTTTACTATTAATAAAGATTTATTTATTTCATATATTTATGTATTATCTTTATTATGTTCATAATAGTTGAATGTATGATAAACAAACTGAAAATCTGAGACTGTCATTCTAAATCTTTAGGTCATGCATGTAATGAGAAGAACATGTGGAATACAAGAATCTAAAGATGATAGTCTAAATCATATGATCCACAATCAAGGGAATAAAGTTGGGCGATTTATTCATGTTAAGATTGTTATGTTGTCTACTTCCTAACGGAGACAGCTTGTCTTGGTCGTCAGAGGTGGGACTCCATGGGTAGAGACATTGATATAGTTTCTAATGGTGAAATCTATATTAGGTCGGACCAAAGTTGAATTGTTTTAATTAATAATTTTGTTTGAATAAAACAATTCACTTTTGATGAATTATATGTTGTCATCTTAATCTTGAGATGGATGATGAACTCGTATGCTTGACTTGTATCCTTTGATGTACCAAAGGGAGACATCCTGACATTATTTAAAGGTATGCTTACCGGTACATTAGGGGTATGACTTGTGTATGCGTAGATTCGTTATTCATAGATAGTAGAACCCATAGCTCTTACAAATAATCAATGATATCCTCTTATGCATTATCTGTGGATTGGAAAATACGAGCGCTCGGCCATTAGACTATTCTGTGTTATCTAATGGTTTACTATTTGTAATGGTACGAATAGTAGTTTTCTGATTATGTGATAATGGAACATAAGATAAATGTAATCGAGAAGGTAAAACGGAACTTGACCTCAAGTCGATTATGGATATCCTATGGGGATGATATACTAATATATTGAGTCATGAACGAGAGCTATTCAGAGCTTTGTAAATACGCTATATAAATCGAGAGTGCAGCTTTAGGCTTTTAGTGGAGTAGCGCTAGAGTTTTATAATCATGAGACAGACTTATTAGTTTACAAGTAGCATTGTGATTATAGGAGCTTAATTTATATATGTCCATCGGGTCCCTTTGCTAGCTCACATAATTTCCTGTGACGATACGGTGTATTTCCTACATATTGGTAACTTGTGTTATTTCTATAAAAGAGGTTCAAAGTTAATATGAGATTGATTAATTCATGAGTGATTTATCGGGTGAATTAATTCTAGATAAATTGGTTGAATTATTATTTTAAGAGTTGTTTAATATGGGAAGACTATTATATGACTATTTTGATCAGGCAACTTCTTTATTGGGTTGCTTGAACCAAAATTGAGGCTCTATGCAAGTTTCAAGTGCTGAAAAACTAGGAAAACAAGTTTCGTCAGTGCAGACAGGTCGACCGGCTCATGAAGACAGGTCGACCGGTGAGTTATAACGTCTCTGTCACCGGTCGACCGGTTGTAACGTGTAGCGCATGCTGGCGTGGTAAAATCGACTTTGTAAGCGAGATAAACTTTAGAAAACCTAATTGTTACCAAAATTTGACTTCCTAAACACTATAAATAGCCCATTAAGTCACATTATTCATTAGATCACTTAAAAGACTTTTGGTGGCTATTGACAAAAGATTCCTGAGAGGAAAAATTGTTTAATTCTCAAGAAAGATTTTTCCTTTGGCTCTCTTGTGGTTGGAAGGAGTTCAAGAATACCAAGAGCAGATTGAGCGACGTGTGCCCACCCGCACTCCGATTGTGGAAACGAGAATAACAAAGAAGTCCAGTTGGTTGAGGCTCTTCCGGTTGCTGTTTGGAACACTTTGATCTCTCAGACGTGCAATTTCCTAAATCTCTAAAGATATGATTTAGATCTTTAGTATTTATGTTATATAGCATCATGAATATGTTCTTGATTGGCTTTGGCATTGATTTAAATTTTTTAAAATTCCGCTGCGCACTCGATGCCATTATTTTCTAACTATTGGTATCAGAGTCATGGTTATTTGTTCATGATTATGCTATGTACATAGATTTGTGATATAAAAATATCTCATTTATGCTTGAATTGATATTTTAGAGAGATGGCACTCTAGG